>NC_056728.1:1620023479-1620293479 GCF_019279795.1 Protopterus annectens | reverse complement strand
AATACCTGTTTTCTTAATATACAAAATCTTTTTAATACCTGGAATAATATGTTTTTACTATGGAGGAGAGACTTACAATTATTAAAATGATAATATTCCCCAAGATTTTATACTTAATACAATCAATAATACTTCCACCTACAAAAATAATTATCAAGAAACTGAATACACTAATGTTAAATTTCCTATGGGCACCTAATAGACCTAGGATTGCATTAAAGAAACATACTAATAGCTGGTCTCAAGGGGTATTTCTTTTCCAGACTTTAATTTATATACTATCTCTTCTATTGTAAAAGTTATTACTTTATTAATAGATCAGTCATATGTCACAAAATGGAAAGATTATTGGGAGCTAATTAGTATGCACTTCATGAAAATCTCCTTAACACATAAAAATATGATTGTAAATAACTCCATGTTATGGTTACTAAAGGAATTTTGTACTTCACCTATTACACCTAAACATATGGTTTGTTACCCATTAAATATTATTATTAGTTATCGTAACTTTATATTCATGCACCCTAAGTATAGGGAATGGAATTTTATTGTATTCCTATAATGTATACTCAGGGTATGCTTTTGTCATCTACTTCTGAAGGAACTCATTTAGCTATAGATAATGATCTAAAGTACTGGTATCAGTTGATATCTGATAATAAAGTTAAAAATCTAGATTTCTTAAAACAAGAATTTGATCTAAGAGAAACTTGCTGGTTAGAGGTTCAGACCTTTAGACAACATCTCATTAATAAAATAGATCTAATGTCCATAACAGTTAAAGAATCTATTCCAACACTGATTGATTACTTGATATTAAATTTACAACATAAAGTTTCTGATAAAGGTAAACTTTCATACATACATACATAAAATTATCAGACAAGAAACTTTTTACAGTGTAGATTCATACTGGAATTATTTCACTTCTATTAATGGGGACCCACCAAATCAACAAGATAAACAATATATATTGGAATCTGCTTATAGAACTACGTCTTCCATTGTCTGGAGACTTTATACATGGAAATTTTTACATAGATCTTTTTATACACCTTTGATGATGAATAAAATAAATAATAAAGATAATTTATGTAAGAGATGTAATGTAGAAATTAATGCTGACTGGGCTCATATGTTTTATGACTGTATAAAATTGAAAGAATACTGGAAGTCAATTAATGAATTTTTGCAGGCTCTTTTTACAGATAATTTCATTATTTCTAAATCTCTTATATTATTCAACACACCTGTACCTCAAAGTGTTAAAAAAGGTTAAGCTTCCCTTGTTATGGTCTATTCTAGCAGTGGCTAGGAAAATAATAACTAGAAATTGGATTTCAGATACACCTCCTTCGTTCAATGAATTTAAAAATGTTATGAATATAGTGTGCCATATGGAAATAAACACAATTAGGACAAGAACAAATAGAAAAACATCTTATTATATTGTATGGGATAATTTACAAAATTTGTTAAAAAAATTTTAATTTCAATAGCATGGTATTTTAGTTTAATTAATTGATCTGATTGTAGTGGATGTCTTTGTAAATACTTTAGTTGTTTTGTTGAATATTATAATAATACCTATTTTTAATTACTTGTATAAAATTGTTATGATATTTCTCTTATATGTTAAAACAATAAACCTGTTTTGAAAAAAAAAGAACCATGTAGGAACAAATACACCTTGTTTAAATAGAGCACAATTTTTGCAGCTGGTTGAATGAATGAACTGCCTCATATTCATAAAATTCTACCAGGGTCTGATGAAACACATTTCTGTATAAAAGCACTTATCAGATTTTAAATAACTGTTGTTTACTACTGGATTTATGAAATTTATGATTTCAGCCTTGCTGGTCAGACTGTTTTTTATTTTATCTTGGTTATTACAGACAGACCTTTAGTCATTTGCTTTATCTTATTTTTGTTGTAATGGTTGCTGCATAGAATAAATGTGCTGAATAGGTGCTGGTAAACAGTCAATTGGACAAAGTCACACAGGAAAGCAAAGTTTTTGCTATTAGTATTATATTACAAGTGCAGAGGCATAAAGTAAAGAATGCTGAGTGGGTACCAAGCACCGACAGTAGTTTTCTGAAAATTCTGTTGATTTGTTTAAAGGTCTGGAATGCTTGTAGTCAAAATAGCACATTAAGCTGTCATTAGGACTAGTACCTTTAATTCATGTAGAGTACTCCTTGCATTTACAGCAAAAATATGGCAAGATGTGAAACACATAAAGTCTCTAGAAATGATAGTTAAACATACTGAGCCTACTGATTTGGCCAGCGGTATGGTGACTGTAGTTAAACTGAAATGATCAGGATGTTTAATGAGCTACAGGGCCTTAATAAATGTCTCAGTAAGGATCACTTCCCTTTGTAGACCACTGATGTAGAAGTTGCCACTATGCCAAATGTCAGATTCTTCAACAGATGCTAATCAGGGATTTTAGTAAATAAAACAATGAATAAAGCTCTAAACTCTGTGCATTTCATGTGCCTTGGCTAGATACGGATTTCTAACACTACCCTTTGGGATTTTTTCAGTGCTTGGGGTATTCAGCTGTACCATAATAAATATGACCGAACAGCTGGAAGATGATGTTAACCTTCCAAATGACATTCTAGTATGGGGTGCTACAAGACAAGAACATGAAAAATGTCTGCTTAAATGTCTACACAGACTGACTGCTTAGGACATGCAGCTCTAGAAAGTAAGTCTTAGAGAGGTGTCTCTTCACCGCAGTACATGGACCAGCTGCTTACAAAGACTAATCTACTACATGATGCATATTAAGTGAATGTACAGAAACCAAATGGCCAAGTTCTCTTCTATGTGATTCCTGGCCTGGTACAATATCTGTCAAAGTTCATATAACACTTCTCAGAATTTACGTTATCACTAAAAAAACTGTTGAGTATGAGACAATATGCAGCTGCTAACCAAATCAAGAATAAACTAGTCAAAAAAGATTAGGAGCTTAATTCCACATGAAGGCAGACCAGCTGCATATGCATATAGAACACTAAAAGATGCACAGACATGATATGTACAGATGAAAACCAAATGCTTCCAATTGTATTTGGATGCCAAAATGTCCAAGAATGTGTGTATGGGATGCATACTAAAGCAGAATCTGTCCATAAACCTTTACACAGAATATTCTAGAAAACAATGCAGAAGGCACTGGCTGGGATGCAAGGTATGTTGCTATTACAGAAGTATGATTTCCAAGTATAGTACAGGCCAGAAAGCACATGCATATACACTGCACACAGCCTACACCGAGGAGTGCAAAAAAGTTTTGATTGAGGAAGATCTGAAAGTATTATGGACAGAAATATTTGCCAGTTACTACAGAAAAACTACAAACTCTTATAATGTGCACTGAAGAGCACTGTGTACAGAGCAGAGAAGATGTGGTAAAAATGTGAAATGTTCCTTCCTTCTTTCAGTTATTTGTAACCACTGCCTACTCTCTATACAACCTGTTAATGATGGCAGACATCTTTTATCCCCCTATCCATCACAGCACCAAATGGAGTACCATGTCTACCCATTCAATAATGTTGCTGCTAATAATTACAGTACCCTGCCTACCTCTTTCAAATCCCTGCATACCGTCTCTTTTACCCTAACAGCTACTACAGTGTTCTGCCTATACTTTCTTCCATCCAACAGAATATTAGTGTTTGGATTCCTGACAATGCTTCTTATCAATAGCTCAGTTCCATTCCTCAAAGTCCTAACAGTGATCACACTGTACAATAATCTTCTTATTGCATTAGAGCAGTGTGATTCTACCCCCTCCCCAGACTAATGGATCAGTAATCAGGTTTACCAATCCCAAACGTGGCCTCCCCTGGTGAATTAATTACCTTCATGGACTCTACCAACTAGGTATGCCACAGTGAAAACCCAAAATCCACAAAAAATAACAATTTGATGCATATGATTCACTTTAGGGTGTACATCTCTCAGGTACTGCACTGAGTGCCCCCCTTGGTGCACAATGTCAAATACCAGTTCTTGCACCTATCCAGATTTGACATACTTTGTTGTTCAGACTGCTGACCTACCTTCTTTTGGGAACATTAGTGTTGTACTACCTGTTCTGCAATGTGGACAACTCCATCTTCTTTAATTCCATATAATACTGAGGTGTTATCAAAAATTATTGTGCAGCTTCATTGTATGCATCAGCTAAAGAAATATGCTTGCTTTCTCAAATCTATGCAGATATGGAGTCTTAAACACAAGTAATGCTAGTTTAAACAATGAAGCTGGATATTTTCTCTGCAAAAATCATGTACTAACTTCATACTTCCATGCACTATGTGGTTTAATTTCTTTAACTTCAAAGGGATAGATATTTATGAAATTAGAATATATCTGCATTAGGAGTAGAATCATGTAATGGTTGGTTTCTTTCATACATAACCAAGATCAATGAATGCTAGAAAACTTTTATTGTTGCTGTAGGTCTTTCTAAGGCTACTGACTTTTTGGGCCAGTTTATAATCAATAGGGAGTTATTATGTTATTGCGTTATCTCAACTAACCTAAACTGGTTTTCTGGCTATCTGCATTACAGGTACTTCTGAGTACCTTCAAACAGAGATAGTTTCAACTTCATCTGATACAGTCTGATGTTCAAGGCACCATTCTTGAGGCCTTAGTCAATAATACACACACACACACACACACACACACACACACACACACACACACACACACACACACACACACACACACACACACACACAAAATCATTTCCCTAATAATATTCCAGTGAAACAGTTGGGTGTAGGAGCAATCCCCTTTGATTAGAAGCTTTCTTAAGAGGATGAGTGAGTCATGAGAGTGAAAATATGGGACTTGGAGTCAATATGAGAAAAAGACCAATTCAAACAGAAATAGGCACTCCTGAGTCTGATGAAAATTCAGTGAAATATATATAGACTTATAAGTAGCTAGGAGGATGGCTAAAATCATCATTGAGATTCTCCACTCACATTTATACAGCAGCCAGGAGGGTGATGGTATGAGAAAGTAAAGTATCATCCCCACTGTATAACTGTCATTGAGTTAACAATCTTCTGACAAGGCAATATAAGACAGTTGCATTTCTTCTGACCCTTGACTATGGCCTTCCAGTTATGCATTCTACTTCAGCTCAAACTACAAAGACTTCAAACTTCAAGGAAGATAAATCTACAGATTTATGACAATGGCACACAAAAGGGAAGACCACCACCTCACAATTAAGAAGTGTGCTCATAGGTTCATTCTAGGCTGATGATCAGATAAATCATCTGTAGCCTAGCATCATGAGCCCATTTTCTCAGTACCCTTCAACACAGCGTGACTACCACCTAATTTCCTTCCCTTTCAATGAGGGTTTGTGAGGTCAGACCACGGGAAAATTGATAGTTTCCCATTCATTTGTTCAAGTTGCATCTGAATAGGGCCAAGAAACTAATTTGCTTAATATTTAGGGGAATTCTATTCCACAGAAGGAACATTCTTTTAGAGAGATATCTATCTCTCCAGCAGGTCTTGTTTATGTTGCAGTTCATAAGTTCATAACTAAATATTTGTCAATCAGTCTGCAGACCATTTCAAGCCTACCCAAAAAACATACTCAAAATTTCTCTCCAGGCTCTAGGAGGGTGAGACAAGACAGATTAGGAGGGAATTTCAAGTTGCCCATCCAATTATCTAGGTTTGCCTTGAAGGTGGCAAGAATGCTACTCTGCTTGATATGTAGTGGGCAGTTTGTCCAAGATGTGAGGGATATGCTGGGATATGAATCTATCACACCACTGTATCTTACTTACCTGCTGATAAAGCTTTAGTTCTTTTAACTGTGTATTGGGTGAACCATTAGTTCTGCAAAGGAAGACAAAATCAAATATGGTTGTATCTTTTATGTCAAGAGAGGCTAGACATAGGACTCCATGGAGGAGCCTAAAAGAGACTGATTACAGAGAAACGACTGCCAGTCTCTCTTAATAACAAAGAGTTTTGAGGCCAGTGACCTTTTTAGTTACGATTGTCTGTGTTCTCTCACGTTGTATGATATGTTCTGACAAATACATGCCGAAATAAGAAGTTATGTACCTACCATAATGTTCCATGTTAGTTGTCTTCTTCTCGCCGTCTTTCTTGCTGGATGGGTTCGGAGCCGATCCTCAGCTCCGACTCGGCCAATACTAAAGCTCGAGAGCTAATTCCACCAGCTCGAGGCTCCCCTATATCCCACAATGCTAGGCGGTAACTACTCAGATCTCGTTTGATAGCTAGACCAAGCAATTCTAGTCTCCATAGTATGGAGAAGGGTAATCCACCTCTTTATAAACCAGAGTGTAAGGTATCCCAGACCTAACAAAAGGGGAAATAGAGGTGGTAGAACATGTGGGAATGAAACTCTTCCAGAGGAAGATCACAAAATGAATTCCTATCGGTCTGTCCAGGCTTGGGGGAAGGAGGGTGGGACGCAAGAAAGAAGGCGAGAAGAAGACAACTAACATGGAACGTTATGGTAGGTACATAACTTCTTAATGTTAAGTTGTCTATCTCGCCTTCATTCTTGCTGGATGGGACCGCGTCCCTAGCACCTTATCCCAGGTGGCCTATTGGAACAGACTCTTGAGAACAGTGGAACCAAAGTTGGCACGGTTTCTGGAGACCATGTCCAATTTGCAATGTGAAATGAAGGTATGAGGAGAAGCCCAAGTGGCTGCTGCACAAATGGAATCTATTGGCAGCCTGTCCTGAAAAGCTACGGATGTAGCTAATGCCCTAGTTGAATGAGCTCTAGGTCTTGAAGGTAGCTTTTGATGTCTGATCTCATAGATGAAGGTAATTGTAGAGGTGAGCCATCTAGAAAGGGAAACTTTAGTAACTGGAAGGCCCGATTTCCCTTCCGCATATGAAAGAAAAAGCTGATCAGATTTCCTGAATTGTTTAGTCCTGTCTAAATAATATCTAAGTTGGCGGTGAACATCCAGAAAATGTAGCTTTTGTTCCAACCTGTTGGAATAGTTAGGGAAAAAGACGGGGAGATCAATTGTTTGGTTTAGGTTTGTTTGAGAGGAAACATTAGGTAAAAAGAATGGATTAGTATGGAGGGGATACCCTATCTTTGTGAAACACTAAGTAAGGAGGGCGACTGCACAGAGCATGGAGTTCAGATATCCTTCTCGCTGAAGTTATGGCTACTAGAAAAAGTGTCTTCCATGAAAGCAACTTCAGGGAACATGAAGCCGCTGGTTCGAAAGGGGGAAGGATTAAGGATGCCAGAACCAAGTTCAAATCCCATTGAGGTGAGGGATCTTTGATTGGAGGTTTGAGAAGAAAAACGCCCCTTAAAAAGGCTTTGCAGAGCTTGTGAGCCATGATGCTAGACTCCAAGACACCTACATGATAATTAGATATAGCAGCCAACTGAACTCTATTGGTAGATGAAGAAGAGCCTAATGAAAGAGTTCTGCTAGAAAGTCTAGAATAGACTGGATAGGTGCAGTGAAGGGATCTATATTTTTTGATGTTGCCCAAAAGGAGAAGCGTTTCCATTTGCTATTATAAATCTTCTGGGTAGAAGATTTATGAGAGGCTATCAAGATATCTCGGACCGAGCGAGATATTAAGGGAAGCCTGGCTAAGGTCGGAATCGGAGAAACCACGCTGTGAGGTTGAGAGAATGAAGAGATTGGTGCAGCTGGCCCGATTGGTGGGTCAACAGATCTGGCACTGGGTCCAGATGCCAAGGCTGCTCCAAAAGGTAACGATGAAGGAACGGAAACCATATCTGTCGAGGCCAGTAAGGGGCAATGAGGATCATTGTCACTCTCAAGGCGATGGCTTTCTGAATTAGTTGAGTTATCAGTGGAAAAGGGGGAAAGGCATACAGAAGTCCCCGGGGCCAATCGTGGACTAGAGCGTCTCTGGTGGAATGGCCTGGTAATGGGAAGAGAGTGAAGAAGTCGTGACACTTGCTGTTTTGGGGAGTGGCAAAAAGATAGCAGCAAGGCTGTCCCCATCGTTGGAACACTTCTTCCAGTACTGATTTCTTCAGAGACCACTCGTGGGGCATGAGAATTGCCCTGCTCAACTTGTCTGCAATCACGTTCGACTTCCTGGGAATGTGCGTTGCTACCAGAAAACGCTGAGAAGAGATCGCCCATTGCCAAAGTCTGAGTGCCTCTCGACATAAGGGGTATGATCTGGTTTCGCCTTGTTTGTTGATGTACCACACTATGGACATGTTGTCCGTCTGAATTGCAATAGTCCCTGTGGGAAGAGAGTCGTGAAGGGCTTGCAAGGCTAAAAGCACTGCTCTCATCTCTAAGACATTTATGTGCAAGTGGCACTCGAAAGGTTGCCACGTGCCCTGGACTGTCCTGCCCTGATAATGCCCCCCCCCCACCCGATCAGGGAGGCATCTGTTGTCAACGTGGCGACTGGGGGGGGGGTGTGAAGGGTCTTCCTTGGAGAACCTGAGGTGATGTGATCCACCAAGACAGTTGATTCTTGCATAATTGAGTTAACAATATGGTGTGGGACATCGGGAGCTGTTGGAAGGACCATTGAGTAAACAGCATCCATTGGAGGATCCTCATGTGGAAGCGAGCTAAGGGGAGAAGGGGGATAGCTGCTGCCATGAGTCCTAATACCTTCAAAACTAGTCTGGCTTTGACTTTGTTGCATTGTAAGAGAAGGTAAACTTGTTTACGGATGTCTGACACTCTCTGCTCTGTAAGTCTGTCTGAAAGATTGAGTGTGTCTAATGTGGCGCCTATAAAGGTAATAGATTGACAAGGCAACAAGGCAGATTTTTTGAAATTTATTGAAATGCCTAAAGCTTGGCAAGTTTGGATAGTGAAGTCTCTTGATAGAAGTACTTGATGTCTGGTGGTGGCAGTAAGGAGCCAGTCGTCTAAATATGGAAACACCTGGAATCCTTGACGTCTCAAGTGAGCCGCGACCACTGCCATGCATTTGGTAAACACTCGGGGGGCTGTAGTGAGACCAAAGGGCAGGGCTCTGAATTGATAGTGACTGGCTCCCAGCCTGAAGCGGAGAAATCTCCTGGAGCATCTGTTCATCTTTATATGGTAGTACGCGTCCTGAAAATCTATCGAGCTCATCCAATTGTCCAGACCCAAGAAGGGTAGAATGGACTGTAGCGTGACCATCCGGAATTTTGTTTTTCTGACATACTTGTTTAAGTTGCTGAGATCCAGTATGGGTCTCCAGTCCCCTGTTTTTTTTGGTACCAAAAAGAATTTGGAGTAGATTCCGGATCCTTGTTGGTCTGCTGGGACTGATTGGATAGCTCTTTTTGATAGCAGCTTTGAAATTTCTAGTGCTGCTTGTTCCCTTAGACTGGGTGGAACATCTGGAAGGGATCCTTTGGGTTGGGATGGAATGTGAATAAAGGGAATTTTGTAACCCTCGGATATGATCGGCTGTACCCATTTGTCTTGTGTAAGGGAAAGCCAGGCTTTTGGGTACAGGGATAATCTTCCCCTGACTGCCTCCGAAGGTGGACAGCCGGGCAGCACCTCAGGGATGCTGAAAGGGTTTATTAGAGAAAGTTTCTCTGCTACCCTGGTTTTGCGGACCTCCTCTGCCTCTAGGGCAGCGTCTATTGTTATTCCCCCCTCTGCCTCTAGAGGGAAATCGACCTTGTGCGTCAGATGAGACTCCCTGGGTTTGTTTGCGGAACCACATCTTTCCTCCCCTCTGACCTTTGGGATAAGGCCTAGAAGGGGTAGAAAAATGGACTCCCATGGCAGAGAGAGTCTTACCTTCCACCTCGCACCTAGTCAATGTATCCTTCACCTGAGGACCAAACAAGGATGATCCATCAAAGGGGGAATTGGTGAAGGACGCCTTGAAAGGGTCCGCAAAGTTGCAAAGCCACATCCAGGCGTGACGTCGTAGGGCAACGCCTGTTCCTGAAGCTCTACTCGCCCCATCCACAGCATATGAGATAAGCCACATGGAGGAGTTAACGATGGAGTTCAGGGTTGCCAACTGGGAGTTCATTCTGTCTTGGAACCCCTCAGCTGTTGGATCCTTTACCTCTTCACTCATATCCTTGAGTAAATCTCTCTGGAGATGAGTGAAGTGACATAAGTAGTTCAGCGACCGCATTGAAAAGGTCGCTGATGAGAACATCCGCTTACCGTACCTGTCCATGGTCCTAGATTCCTTATTAGGAGGATGGACAGGTACTGAAGGATCAGCTAACTCCTTCTTAGTGGCTGCGGCCACCACCATGGCATCGACGGGGATGCCTTTAGATAAAAAATCTTTATCTCTAGGGGCAGTAATAAACTTAGACGGCCTCCTCGGGGTGGGTTCCACTGAATGAGGAGCCGTCCAGGCCTTCCTTGCCACCACTTCCATAAGGGGGTCAAAGGGAGGGGACACCCAGGAGGTAGAAGGGCAAGAGCCGAATGCCTCAAGGTACACTGACTCATCCTCTGAAGGGTTAAGGGCTGGCCAGTTCCCCCTCTGTTTCAGGATCTCAAGGATGTCAGCAAAGGAGACATCCAAAGAGGGGGATCGAGAGGAACCTTCAGATTCCTCTAAGTCAATGTCAGAGGTGATAGACTCAGGGCAGTCAATGTGCTTCCTCTTGCACTGCCTCTTCCTAGGGGGTTCTCCTACCGGGTCAGGAGAGGCCTCGGAAGAGGAGGAAATTCCCAATGGGGAAACTTGAGGTGTTAGCTCTCTGCGGTCTGAAGCAAGGGTGTGGGTAGAAATCACCGCAGGCACTGATGATGGAGGGGCTGACGGAGCCGACTGTGGGGCAGACACTGGTTCTAGCACGCTCCGCATGACCTCGAAGGCACCCCTATCGGGCAAGGCCGGAGGTCCCCGTTCCGAAGAGACCAGGACCCCCCCGGCACCGGCAGGGATGGCTCCGAGGCCGATGTCGGAGCCAAACTCACCAACGCCGAAGCACTGAGAGGGAGAGCGGGGTCGGACAAGGGTCCGATGCTACTCGCCCCCTTGGAGCCGACGAGGGAAGCTCCAAAGAGGAGATTGGAGCAGACGATGGAGCCGAAAGGGAAGGTATTGGATCCAACGCACTGACAGTCATGGCTCCGATGAGCCCTGGCTCCGAGCTCAAAGGAGTCGGAGGAGGAACACATTGAGGGACAGAAATAGCCACTGACTGATGAGTCGGGCTATGAAGCATTTGGGCCAGCGCCTCAGACTTGAGAAGTCTACTCACTACCCTTTGCAAATCATGGTCAGATAGCCTGGAAGACCGTGAGGAATGCGATCTATGGCTCCGCTCCGAAAGAAGAGGGGATCCTGGTGCCGAGTGAATGGAGCCGATGGAGGGAGACCTAGATCTCTTTCTTAAAGGTTGCTCCGATAAAAGTATCGGAGCCAACTGAGTCTTATCAGTCTCGGCTCCGGCCAGAGCCGAGGTAATAGTATGAGGCTTGGAAACATCGGCTCCAGCCGGAGCCAATGTCTAAGCAGTTTTGATGCTTCCAGAGGACGGCTCTGAAGCCGGAGCCGACTGTCTGGAAGTCTTAGAAGGCTTCCCCGACACAGACTGGGTCGGGGGGCCTTCAGGCTTTAATAAGGCACGCAAAATCAATTTATTTTTGCGTTCCTGCAGGACTCTAGGGCTGAAACCATGGCACACAGCACATGAGTCCTGCAGGTGCAAAGGTCCCAGGCAATACACACAAGAAGTGTGACTGTCTGTCAGAGACATTTTCTGACAGCACGAGTCACACTTCTTGAAGCCTGAGACCTTGGAGTCCTTAGACATAGTAAAGGCCTAAGTAATAAAAACACTCACACACACACACACACACACACACACACACACACACACACACACACACACACACACACACACACACACACACACAGGCCTTTAAGAAAATATAAAATTCCAGTCACACTAAAGGACTAGGAGAAGGGGCCTAAGGCCTAAAGTTAAAGGGGAATAAAGGGAGGGATTATGGGCAAAAGAGGTGAATCGATTCAAGGAAATGATAATTAAAACTAAAAGTTATACTAAGAAAGTAATAGGGGTCTAAAGATTGTGAAAATAGAATAATTTTTCACTAACCTGCCAGAGCCGGTAGAAAAGCACCTCGTCAGCTAAGCGGCAAACGAGATCTGGGTAGTTACCGCCTTGCATTGTGGGATATAGGGAAGCCTCGAGCCGGTGGAATTAGCTCTCGAGCTTTAGTATTGGCCGAGTCAGAGCCAAGGATCGGCTCCGAACCCATTCTGCAAGAATGAAGGCGAGATAGACAACTTAACATGGTGAGTTATATTCAGTAATGAGTTTGATAACATATGGGTAAAGAGGAATTAAGACTTCTTTGGATCTAGTGGAGATGCCTTTGGAAATTAGATGGACCAGAAAAAAGGTTTTCCAAACTACTGTGTAGACATGATGGTCAAATGATAAGGAGTTATTAATGAGCACCCAGATCTGTTACATAGGTTCACAGGTAGTTTAATTCCTCCAAGTAAGTGTGTATGGTGTTGTTTGTTTTGTGAATGTGTAGAAGGTCACTTGGGACTGGATCTTTCAAGGCTTTGTAGGTGAGGCAAAGGTCCCACTTCAAACATCTGTAAGAAACAGAAAAATAGGAGAAATTATTTAAGGCAGTCTGGACAGTACACGGAACCCATGTCCTTGATTTTCTTTGTGAGGAAAAGGTTAAATCATTTATTTAGACAGGTACATACCAAAAGGGGTGTTATATTCTATTATGGGTCAGATAAGGGAGAAGTAGAGAGGGATAGTACAGTTGTTTAAAAACTTACCAGAACAGTATAAGTCCTACTGATCACTATTGAAGTATTCCTGATATATGAGTTGCCACCACTGATATCCAGCAGTGGTACCAAAGCTTTACATTCCAGAGCTTGTATGTCCAATACATGACCTTAGCTTGTACGCATCATAGTATAAAGATAGACTATCTCCAAGCCAGCAGCCTGAAGACTACTAAGAGAGGGAGACTGGTCAGTTAGGAGGGGTGTAGCTCAGACAGGTAACAAAAGTTCCTTATTCCCACGTAACAGAGTACAGGTTAAAGCAAAGGGTGACGAGAATAGGAAAGGAGAAGTGAGGTAGAGAAGACAGGATGCAGGATGGGATGGAATACTCAACAGCTCTTACTGTATTATGCCCTGACTGAAATCACTGTTATAGTATTCCTGACATACAGGTGATTCACAGAGCTGTCAAAGCAAGGAAGAGAGGTTGACTATTGAATAAAAGAATTGTCCAGCAGTCCAAACAGGACTGACCTAGCAAAGGCTGCCATGGACCTGGATAAAACATCAGTTTTGCAGTTCTGGTAAAGGTGTGTGCAGAGGACCAAGATATACCCTCCAAAACAAACATGGAGTCTACTCCTTTGTGGAAAGCCCCTGAGGAAGCCACTTCCCCAGTGAAATGTGCTTTAGGGCAGGCTGGCAAGGTCAACCTGTTGGTGTCTTGTGTTATACTTGGTGGCTTTGCAGTTGCCTGCCCCTACTGTAAATCTGATCTGGGACACTCCTCCCAGTCTAGTGTTATTAGCTCATTCTACCTAATACAGAGAGAGAGGGTGGGAGGTTTTCATAATGGTTAAGGTGTTTATCTTACAAACACAAGGTGCAGGGTTTGATTCTCACATGGGGTAACTGACTAGGCTGAAAATGGCCCACAAGAGCAGTTAGCCTAGTACTAATCTATGAACCTATGAACATTTGATAAGGCCTTCTGTTTCTCCTTTTTCCCTTTCAAAAAAAAAAAAAAAGTTGCCTGAATTTCCTTATGTTCTGACTGTGCTTCTCAAACATTTTGGAAATATAGAGTATATTTTAGACCATTTATTATAACTATAATTGCCTTAATATTGCTACAACTCAAGTGCTCTAGGTTGCACTGCATCTGAAGGTTTGTGTGTTTTAGCTGCTTTTCTGTATATATAGACTTCTCTGTATATGTAGACTAGCTACTTATTCTGCTGTATTACTGCCACTTAAATCGTTTTACTGCCACTTAAATCGTTTTTCAGTTGTGCACTTGCCTTGCTTCATTTAAAAAGTTTTAAATTGCTAATTTTGTAGAGTTTTAATTGCATTTACTGTTTAGGACTACACACTCAAGTGTGTTAGACTTTTCTGTCTTTATTTACTGTATTATTGCATTGTTTAGCCTGTTTCAACAAAAAAATATATATACTATCTTGTTTGCTCGTTTCCCACCTTTTCTAGCCAGTCCATATCCCAGGCCTTGCTTGTCTCAGGACTTTATTTTCTGTGCTCAGAGCTATCCAGACCGTGCTGTGGCAGAGGGAAGTCCTACTGCCTACCAGTGGGACTGGTGAGCATTGTACTGCCTATCTAACGCTAGAGGAGTGGAGGAGCTCTGAAAGTGTAATTTTATTAGCCTTTTTGGGCTGATTTCTATCCATTTCAACTTTCTGGCTTAAAAACGCATGTGTGTGCACATTTTTCACATCGTGCAGCACTATGAGGCTACAGTTAAACTATTCCAGGTGCCAGAAAGTCTGCTCTTCATATTTCCCCTTAAAAGTAGCTGGTTTCTCAGTAGTAGCACTAAAATCTGAACCCCTATGACTAGCACTTGCTCTAGAACCTGCTGTAAAGCACTAGGAAGCCTGGAACTGATACAAGCACTCAGCTCTCCTTGTCAATAAGGAGAAATTAATCATAGGCACTAAACAGTCTACAATTGCAAAGTACCTTGCAAAGGTAAGGGAAAACATCTCTTAAACCTTACAAAAAAGCACCTAAACAGGAATGTCCAAGGGTCAGCTTCCGGTGGTTTCTTCTGTCCACCTGGTGAATCTGGGCATACTGAGGCAATGCGGCAACTGCCTCATGTACACAGACAATCCTCTCCTCCTACCACCCAACACTACAACCTGCGAGAGATGCACTTACATAGCCAAACTGGAAGCAAAGCTCTCTCCGGTCAAGACTGGGCTAGACAGTCAAGAGGAGAAGGCTAACACCTGCAATACACCTCTAGCAACTCACAGCCCTTCAAAATCCACACCATCAACTCCCACACATAGCAACACTAAACCCACATATGCGGAGGCCCTTAACATTAACCTGCCCAAGCAACAAGGACCTCCGAAGCCAAAACGCAAACAAACACCAGTCACAACCAAAGTGACACATAGCTCACAACACCAGTGTGCCACCCAACAACAGCCCCTAAGGCAAGACAATATACCCAACACTTTAGTAATAGGTGACTCTATAGTCAGGCACACTGATGTCCCACTCACCAGGCTGAACAAGGAGAAAATTACAGTCAGCTGCCTGTCGGGTGCCAGGATCCACCACATAACGCATGCACTCAAGTCACTCCACAACAAGTACAAATTGTCATTGTCCATGCTGGAGTAAATGACTTGAGATGTAACTCCCTGGACTACATGAAAAGAGACATGGAAGAGCTCTTGGATCATGTGACCCAGGCAGGTATGACCCTAGCCCTGAGTAGCATCCTGCCTTCGCCCAGAATGATACCACAGTATAAGGACAAAATGATTGACTTCAACAATTGGCTAAGCTTCTGGTGTCATTCAAAGGGGATCCAGTATTTGTCTGCCTGGGAAGACATGATCGACAAACCACGATGCTTTGCCAGAGATGGACTGCACCTGTCACCCCTGGGATTCAGGCTACTGGCTAAAGCTCTTGCCACCCCTATTGTGCCTTTTTTAGGCAAGGTTCAAAGGATAAAACCACCACCGTAACAGATACAAGCATGCAAAATCTGAAGGTAATGCTACTCAATGCTAGAAGTCTAAACCTCAAAATGCACTCTCTCGAAGCACTCCTAAAAATGGAGAACGTCGATATCTGTGCAGTGACTGAGACCTGGTTCAAGGCTCCAGAGAGCACCCCTGCAATACCAGACTACAATTCTTACCACACTTTTCGGCCACAAAACCAAGACCGAAACACTAAAGGTGGAGGAGTGTCCATTTTCACCAAGGATATTCACACCTCCAGGCTAGTTGCCCAACACAATGCATCTGAAATTCTCCAGGTGCAACTAACACCAGGTAAGACTGCAATCCAAACTGTAGCTTGCTACCGATCCCCCACCATAACCCAAGATTCTCACTACACCTTCCTAAACATACTGGAAAATATTAAGATACAATCAAACACCCTAATACAAGGTGATTTCAACTACCCTGCCATTAATTGGGAAAACTACTCGGGTACCAACTCCTTTTCCCAACGGTTCTTGGAATTCATAAATTCCAACACCCTGGATCAACTAATCCATTGTCCCACCAGGGGCTCCAATATCCTAGACCTGGTCATTACCAACATGGGAGATAGATGCTCCACACCAGTGGTCACCCCCTCATTGGTTAGGTCTGAGCATAAGCAAATCACCCTTAACATCCACATCCCATCCCCAACCCCCAGTAAGGAAACCTCCTTAAAAACCTTCTCCAAAGCCAACTTCTTCATGCTACTGAAGTCAGAAGTGACAAACGTCACAACACCCATGCAGACAGGATCTGGAAGTTTGACTGCAGAATCCTACACTAAGGCACTGTACGACCACATCCATTCGTGCATGAATCATGCCATCCCAAATAGGACCAAGATGCTCTTCTCCAAAAAAAGGATGCCAATCTGGTGGTCCCCTGCTATAAACAAACTATACAACAGAAGGAAGAAACTGTTGCAGAAAAGAGGAAAATCCCAGGATGCAAAAAAACTCCCTCACCAGCCTCAGTAAGAAGCTGAGATCCCTCATAAAATCCTGAAAAGCTAGTTATGAAAATAAAATTGCCAAAGATTCCAAAGACAACCACAAGGCATTCTATAGTTATGTCAAGAATCTAAATGGCAATGCTCAAATCTGCTCTGAGCTACAATAGAATGGCATTAAATATACTGATCCCAAGGATATTGCCAATATCCTGGCAGATCGATTTAGTGCCAACTTCACTCCCCTCTCACCCACTAACTGGCCCATCTCAATACCAAAAGATTGCTAAATTTCGATAATCACAGCCACACAGGTAGAAACAGCACTCTCCAAAGCTAAGAATACAGCATCCATGGGACCAGATGACATCCCAGGCTGTGTACTACATGAACTACAAAATGAACTGGCATCCCACCTAAGTGTCATGTTTAATCATAGCCTCATCTCAGGCTTCGTGCCCACTGAGTGGCACACAGCTACAGTTATCCCGCTCCACAAGGGAGGATCCAACTTGGATCCCGGGAACTACAATCCCATCAATCTGACAAGCCTGATCTGAAAGGGCATGGAATGCATTATCATGGAA
Source organism: Protopterus annectens (assembly GCF_019279795.1). NCBI lineage: Eukaryota > Metazoa > Chordata > Ceratodontiformes > Protopteridae > Protopterus > Protopterus annectens. Next base: position 1,620,276,113 of record NC_056728.1, on the reverse strand, counting down.
CTTATAAACAAAGACATTGGTAACCTCCAGACACTGGACCCCACCGAGTTTGGGTTTGTGAAGGGCCAATCTTGTCTCCTGAATCTGATTAACTTCTTCGAATCGGTCTCCAGAGCTGTGGACAAGGGTAAGGAGGTCCACACAGCCTATCTGGACCTCGCCAAGCCCTTCGACACCATCCCCCACTCTGGAATCATAGATAAACTTACTAAGCTGGGCATAAATCCCTATGTCACTCGATGGGTTGCCAACTGGCTTACTGACAGAACCCAGACTGTAAAAGTAGCTGACTCCAAATCCAGCTCCAGACAAGTGACAAGTGGAGTACCTCAGGGTTCAGTCCTGGGACCACACTTGTTTGGCATCTACTTCTCTGAAGTACAGGCCAACACTAAGGGACTCTGGCTAACAAAGTTTGCAGATGACTGCTAACTGGGAGCCATTATTGAATCCCCAAATGATGTGGATATTCTACAAAAGGGCCTTACAGAAACAGATGCCTGGTGCCAGAGCCATGGGCTCAAGCTTAATGCCAAGAAATGTATAGTCATCCCCTTTGGAAAAAAACATGTACCCATGAACTACCACATAGGTGGCAGGACACTAAACATCGAAAGTGTGATGAGAGACTTAGGGACACAAGTGGACAGTGGTCTCACTTTCGATAACCACATCGCCACAACAGTCAAGAAATCCTTCTACGTGGCACACCTCATTACTAAGGGCTTTTCATCCAGAAAAAAGGAGGTCATTGTCCCACTGTACTTATCCCTCATTAGACCCATTATAGAGTATAATGCCCCATTTGGTATGTACCTCACAAGACATCTGCAACAGCTGGAAAGGCCACAGAAATACCTCACTAAAAGAATCACAGGCCTAAAGCAGATGCCATATGCTGACCGTCTAAAAAAACTCCAGCTATACTCTGTGGCATATTGTCTACTCAGAGGCGATCTCTGCTTAACATACAAGGCCATGTTAAACCCTCAGCTGTTGAACATGCTCCACTTAAAGAAATCCCAATCCCTCAGAGCCACACGTTCCAGGGATCTAAACCTTATCATCACAATGAACAAAACATGCTATCTGTAAAGCCTAGCACTTACTCCTACAGTACTTGCACCTTGATAAAGCACTCTTATTATAGATAGTACCCCACCAGCCTAAAACCCACTTCCCCTGGAGTCCTTTGAAAGTCTCTTTATCTACTACTTCTAGTATGTCGAGAGATCAGTTGCTAGTGTCCTCTCCAGCTCAACTGGTGAACCTGGGAATATTGAGGCAATGTTACAATTGCCTCATGTACACAGACAATCCTCTCCTTCTCCCACAAAACACAAATACATGCGAGAGATGCAACTATACGGCCAAACTGGAGGCTGAGCTCTCTCAACATAGGACTGGCAAGACCAGACAGGAGGAGAAGGTAACCACACACAATACATACCCAGTCACACATGGTACCATCACAACTTCAAATCATACACATACTCACACAAAGACATAGTCGGAGGCTCTGATCAAAAATTTACCAAAACAGCAGAGGCCACCAAAGCAGACACCCAAACAACTACCACCTCACGACCCAACACATGCAACACATAGACCACACAGTCAGAGTGTCAAACAGTCACAGCCCTTAAGGCCAAACAAAATGCCAGACACACTTGTCATTGGTGATTCCATAGTCAGACACACTGACGTCCCGCTCACCAGACTGAGTAAGGAGAAGGTCACAGTAAGCTGCCTGTCGGGCGCTAGAATCCACCACATAACGCAAGCACTCAGGTCTCTCAACAGCAGGTACAAGTACGACTCAGTCATTGTCCACGCTGGTGTCAACGACCTGAGACGCACCTCCTTGGACTACATGAAAAGGGACATCGAGGAGCTCTCTGATTATGTAGCCCAGGCAGGTATGACCCTGACCTTGAGCAGTATCCTACCTTCACCTAGAATGATGCCACAATACAGTGATAAGATGATCAGCTTTAATAATTGGCTTAAATTCTGGTGTCATTCAAAGGGATCCAATGTCTGTCTGCCTGGGATGACATGCTGGACAAGCCACGCTGCTGCAAGGGACGGCTTGCACCTGTCACCCCTGGGCTTCCAGATATTGGCAAAGGCTCTTGACACCCCCATAGTGCCTTTTTTAGGCAAGGCTCAAATTCTAAACCTAGCACCCTAGAACACCAAAAAGGAAAAAACTAAGGGTAATGCTGCTCAATGCCAGAAGTCTCAATCTCAAGATGCACGCACTCGAGGCCCTTCTCAATATGGAGAACATCAATGTCTGTGCTGTGACAGAAACCTGGTTCAAGGCTCCTGAGAGCACCCCAGCACTAACAGGTTTCACCTCATATCATGCGTTCCGGCCCCAAAATCCGGACAACACCAAGAAAGGAGGGGGGGTGTCCATATTCATAAAGGACACCCACACCTCAAGGTTGGTGGCAACGCATGATGCATCGGAGACCATCCAGGTGCAATTAACCATAGGCAAGACTGCTCTGCAATTTGTAGCATGTTACAGGCCACCCTCTCAAACTCAGGAACCTCACATGGCCTTCCTGAAAACATTGGAGGGATAAATGTATCTCCAAACACCATCATACTAGGTGACTTCAACTACCCTAATATAGACTGGGAACACTACTCAAGCCCGAACACTCTAACCCAAAGATTCCTGGAGTTCATAAACTCAAATGCCATGGAACAACTAGTCACCATCCCCACAAGAGGAGAAAACATACTTGATCTCATCATCATGAACATGGGATCAAAATGTTCAACACTGGAAGTATACCCCTCACTGGTGAGATCAGATCATAAACTAATCTCGCTGGAGGTCCTCATCCCGCCCCACCTGAAACAAAAAGACCACAGTGAAAAACTTCTCAAAAGCCGATTTCACACTTCTAAAAACTAGTGTGGTCTCCTTTAAGGCCCCTGAGCCAGTGGTAAACATTACTCAAACCGCTGAATCACTTACAAATGCCTTCTACCAGCACCTACAGGACTGCATGGATCAGGCAATCCCAAACAAAACTAAGACTCTCTGTACCAAAGGCAAGCGTCCAGTCTGGTGGACCCCAGCCATAAACAAGCTCTACAACAAAAGGAGGAAGCTACTACAAGATAGAGCAAAATCCTTGAAAGGTAAGACACCTTTGATCATTATAAGTAAAAAACTAAGAGCTCACATAAAATCATCCAAGGCAAATTTTGAGAGAAAAATCGCCAAGGACTCTAAAGACAATCATAAGGCCTTCTTTAGCTATGTTAGAAACCTAGGAGGAAACTCTCAGATATGCTCAGAATTAGTTCAAAATGATGTGAAAATTACTGAACCTACACACATTGCTAACATACTGGCTGACAGGTTCAGTGCAAACTTCTCCCCCCCCCCAAAAGGAGAGATATCTATTCCAGAGGATTGTAGCCCCAAACATCTCCAATGCCCAGGTGAGAACTGCCCTCACTAAGGAAAAAAACACAGCATCCATGGGACCGGATGGTGTCCCCGGCTGTGTGCTTCATGAACTCAACGAGGAATTAAACCCACAGTTAGGACAGCTGTTTAATCTTAGCCTCACCTCAGGATACGCACCAAGGAGTGGCGACGCGACTGTGGTCCCACTTCATAAGGGCGGTGCCTCCACAGACCCTGGAAATTACCGCCCCATTAGCTTGACAAGCCTTATCTGCAAAGCCATGGAGAGGATCATAATGGAACTCATAAATAAAGACATAGGGAACTTGCAGACTTTGGATCCAACCCAGTTTGGCTTTGTCAAAGGCAGATCCTGCCTCTTAAACTTGGTTGACTTTTTCGAGACAGTCACCAAGGCCATTGATGAGGGAAAGGCAGTCCATACAGCCTACCTCGACCTGGCAAAGGCCTTGACACAATACCCCACTCAGGTATCATCGAAAAACTCATCAGCTTGAATGTAAACCCATACATCACAAGATGGGTTGCAAACTGGCTAAGTGACAGAACCCACAGGGTCAGAGTTGCTGGAGCCATGTCAGACTCAAAGCCTGTCACAAGTGGTGTCCCACAGGGCTCAGTCCTGGGTCCACTCTTGTTCGGCATCTACTTTTCTGAAGTACAAGCAAACACAGGAGGGTTATGGCTGACAAAGTTTGCAGATGACTGCAAACTGGGCGCCATAGTCGAAAACACATCGGACACAGATATCCTCCAGAAGGGCCTCACAGAAACAAATAACTGGTGCCAAAGCCATGGCCTGAAGTTAAACGCCAAAAAATGCATAGTCATACCCTTCGGGAAAAACAAGGTTACCCCTAGCTACCATATAGGTGGCAATCCACTGAGCACAGAAAAAGTCATCAGGGATCTGGGGACCCAAGTTGACAGTAGCCTTTCGTTTGACACTCATGTTGCTAAAGTAGTCAGGAAAACCTTCTATATCGCCCACCTGATCATGAAGGGATTCACATCTAGATCAAGGGAGGTCATCGTCCCCCTATACTCATCACTCATTAGACCTATGATTGAGTACAATGCCCCATTCGGAATGTATCTGACCAGACACCTGCTGCAGCTTGAAAGGCCCCAAAAGTTCCTCACCAAAAGGATAAAGGGTCTCAAAAATATGTCTTATGCTGCCCGACTGAAAGAACTCCAGCTCTATTCAGTCTCATACCGCTTGTTCAGAGGTGACCTGTGCCTGACATATAAGGCCATGTCAAACACAGATTTGATGAATATGCTTCACCTCAAAAAATCTAGATCCCTCAGAACCACAAGGGCGGGAGACTTAAACCTTGACACGGTTATAAACAGAACATGCTGGAGGGACAGATTCATCACCCAGAGACTCCCTATGCTGTGGAACAAAATCCCGGTACATGTGAGGCAGAGCACCTCGCTGGCCTTGTTCAAGAGGAATCTTGACCAATGGATGGGAGATCGCAGATATACCCCAGGGATTACTTCAGTGTCACTGCTTGACAGAGGCACAGAAAAATGATAGGCATAGTTTTTATTCAAACTAAAGGGGTGGCGAAAGCCACATAACTATGGGCTAGGCTTATAAATGCCCTTGGGCAGATAGCCTAGTATGAACCTATGAACCTATGAACCTATGGAGGGATAGGTTCCTGACCCAGAGACTCCCCATACTCTGGAATAGACTGCCCATACATGTCAAGCAGAGCACCTCATTGGCCCTCTTCAAAAGGAACCTTGATGATTGGATGGGAGATAGGGGTTGGGAGGGTGGCCTAATGGTTAAGGTGTTTGCCTTACAAACACAAGGTGCAGGGTTTGAATCTCACAAGGGATAATTGGCTAGGCTTAAAATGGCTTGCAAAGGCAGTTAGATTAGTACTAATCTATGAACCTATGAACCTATGGGCCTAGGGAAAAAAGACACTTGGCATGCTAGTTCTTGTATATAATATGCCTACGACACTGACACTTACCCTTCCTAGATGACATCTAACAACCTTCAAAAAATAGTGAAAGTAAAAAGGAAGGTTCCCCAATGGGGCACTTATCTGGATAAAAGATTGAAGCAAAGGTACCAACAACCAAACGGTGATCAGTCCGATGGATGCACAACCTGCATTCGGGCTGGTGGCAAGATTGTCTGAGGATCCATGGTTATACATCCATGTTTGTAAATCAACACATATCAGCTGAAGTCATGCAATGGACATACAATCTTGGGAAGGTAAAGCTTTAGTACCCTAGTCAGACATCACCAGTGACAACCTATTCATCAGGAGTACTACAACAGTGATTTAAGTCAGGACTTCACAGCTTCTTTTGACATAGAAAATATACCCCAAGTAATCAGTCTTGCTACATATAAATATTTCCAAACAATAGTAGATACTCGTCAAAGATGAAAGTACCCAGGTTTCTATTAAGTATGTCAGTTTTCTGAGGGGTGTCATTTATGTGGTAGGTGCAAGGGTGCATATGTTTACCAAGTGATACTATGCTACATTTCTGGGCATTCAGCTTTAAGCTATGGCCCTGGCACCATTTATTTGCATGTGTTATGCCTTCCTAGAGAATCTGGGAGTCAGCTGGAGAGTTTATGATAGCTCCAAGTCTGCAGTCATCTGCAAACTTGGTCAGTCACACGGCGTTGATACTGACCTTCACATCAGAAAAGTAAATACCAAAGAAAACTGACCTCAGAGCTGATCCCTCAGGGGTGCATTTACTAATGATCTCTTTCAATCACAGCATGCCCTCTGTACTAATTGGGATCTGTTAGTCAGCCAATTTGCTATTTAGTGAGACCAGAATGTGAGATGGTGTCAAAGGCCTTCAACTGGCCAATGTAAATAATGTGTACTGCTGTCTCTTCATCCAATGCACTGGTGACTTATTCAAAGAAGGCTACTAAGTTTAGGAGGCAGTATTGTTTATAAGTTCTATAATGATGTGCTCCTTTGCCTTACTGATAAAGCTAGTTAGGCTCATTCGACTATAATTACCAGTGTCAGTGTTGGAGTCCCTCTTGTAGAGTCGGATGACTACAACAGTTCTCCTTACATTGGGAATGCCTTCAGTGGAGAAGCTGAAAGTGATTAGATTCAATACCAAGTCAGAAAGTCTTTGCTATATGAGGGAGATGTGTAGTCATGCTAACACACGGGAAAAGGTAGGGGGAGATAATAGTGTAACGTGAGAATTACATGTCTCTTATAAGTTGGCTATATGCTCTGGAACTGAATAAATGTTATTGATACATATTAATTGTAGGCATTCAAACCCCTGCACTGAAGGGGTGCTATCATTACATTAGAGCCCTGTTTCATCAATGATGCAGATATCTATATTTTCAAAAGTCAAGAATGCTTATAAGAAGTGCAATGTCTTATTTAGGCTTCTAGCATTGAGCAGCACTATTTTAAACAGTCTGAATCTTCTTTAACTATCTTGGTAGTTTGTGGAGACTGACTTTGCCTAAAAAGGTAGTATAGGAAGGAAATGTTTTGACCAATATATGAAAGCCATCTCTAGCAAAGGTAGGGCTGTGAATCATCTTGATCCAGGCTGATATATACTAGACCCCCCCCCCCTTATAATGACGCTAAAATCTAAGCCAAGTGTTAAAGTCAAGTATCTTTTGTTTCTATTGTGGCACCATTTTTGGTGATGGCAGGATACTGCTCAAGACTAGTTTCATATCACACTAAAGCACAAATCTAATAGCAAAGTCATTTCATATTATCCAAGGAGGAGTATTCCAAATCATTCACTTCCACATATACAGTGACCATGTCATCTGTGTGCCTTGGGTGAAGGGACTTGAGGGCTCTAATGACATGGCAGATTCTGACACATGAGAGAAAGCTTACTGTCACTTTTTCCTTGCTCACCCCCGTGAGGGGTGCATCTCTGTGCCTTACTATGAAGTCACCTATGACTAGAACATTACTAGATGTATTGGCTTGGCCATGTTGCCTTAAATGCAGTGGTTTATTTTTATTTTCTAATGTTCGCTGTTGCTACAGGTGTTCTTTGTGTGCATGTGTCACTGAGTATCCTGAGAATTTTAAGGTTTGGACAGGGAGTCCTCAGTATAAAATGGTTTATTTGCTGATTTAGGACAAAATAGGTCGTCTGAAGTGCATGCCAATACTGACAACCTAATGTGTACTTGCAATACATCTGGATGAGAACCTGAACGCCAAAGTTAGTAAATACTTGCAACTCTCACATACAGATTCAGCAGGTGTAAGAAGAAAATGGTTGTCAGTAAACATGAAGTAGTTGTTATACTGCCTCAGGGTGCCTAATGTTTGCAGGCTGGCTACTCTGACTTCATGATTCCTAATAATGGGTATGTATGGATAACCTGAAGAAGGTACTGGTGGGAAGGGTTTTTACATTAATTGTAAGGGGAGATAAGGTCAGCTAATGAAGTAATGCAGTGTAATACAGGTAAAGTGTAAAAAGTGTAGTAGGGTAAAGCCACAGTAGAAGGTTTCGTAAAATGCAATTGCAAGACAACAAGCTGGTATTCTCTGCATGAACAGTAGGCACACAAGAGCTGAGAGTGACTTAGCTGGTCAACTCAGTTGACAGAACTAGAGAATTACAGTTTGAATTGTGGCTCAGTTTACTACACTTTAAATGTCTGGTTCAGGTTTCCCAGCAAGAGGGTCAAGATACACTGAGAAGTAGCAGTAGTTTGCAAATACAATTACAGGGAGAGCAGTAGCAACAACGGGCATAATACAGTATGACAGCTAAGCAATCTGGCAGAGGGCTATAATCACGGTGAAACAGTAGCAGTAGATGGCAAATTATAGCAGAGGGTCATAATCACACTGAGTCAGTAGCAATGGTTTTCAAGTGCCGTTTCAGCAATAGCAGCAGCACAACTGATAAATACAAAACGAACTGTTAGCAATCTGGCACAGTTATTACAAAAGCAGTGCATTAAAATTACAGTCTAATCAGCATCAGCAGCACTTGACAAATACATTTACAGTGAAAGCAGTAAAGGCAACTGGTAGATACTGCAAGAAACAACATAGTAATCTGGCTCGAATGCACAAAAGCAGACAATTACAGTGAATCAGTAGCACAGCATGGCAAGTGCAGTGAATCAATAACACACAATGGCAAGTACAAATGCAATGAAAACTGCACAATTGCAAAATACATTTGAAATGAAGCCAGTAGTAGCAATCAGCAATACAGACAACTTAAAGGTGTGGAACAACAATGTTATAAAAATGTAAGTGAACTGCAAGTGTAGCTTTTTGGTCTAGAATCCTCCCTGCTTTGACAGTGAGAAGTCCTAGGTTCAAACCCTGAACAAGCCAGAGCTTAGGGGGTTGGGTTTAGCATAATGTAAAGGTGTTTACCTCACAGCCACAAAGAATACAGTTGGATTCTCGCCTTTGAGGGAAATTGGCTAGGCTTAAAATGGCCCACAAAAGCAGCTAGCCTAATACTTATCTATGGAAACAATTTGCCTACAACAAGAAAAAAGGTCTACAGTAAAATAAATATGGCTACTGTGAGTAAGTGTGCTCAGCAGTATGTAGTGAATTGTTTTGGCACTTTTTGATATGTTCCAAGAAGTGCATCATTTCTTATGAATTTTTTTTTACAAAATCAAATGATGTGAATATTTGGAACTGTCAAAAATACTTCTCAAGGGTACATTCCCTTGCTGCAGACTGTGCAGCACTTCCCAGGTGTAGTGGGATCTGGTTACTGGTCAGACCCAAAAAGTAGTCTGCAGGCATGCTTGCAGAGTCACAGCCTAGTCAAATAGATTTGTCTAACCATCACCCTTATTCCAGACTTTGACTGCTGGAGTTCCTTAAGTCATCTAATTAGATTAAAATCCTGCTGAAAAGTACTGATGGCAACACAGTCCACCACAGTTTACCTTGCAATTCCACATTACTCATTACAGTTCTGTAGTCCACATGCACAACTAATAGCTTCTCCATCAGATGTCCAATGATCTGGACTGCCTCTCCTAGTGCGAAAAGATAGCTAACTACTCAGTTTACCTTCTCCAGTCATCTCAAGATTCTACTTCAGCAAAAAGCTGAATGTAGGTACGCAACGCTAATGCAGTAGTGACTTGAACTGCAGATCTGCACTCGGGTAACTTCACAACTGTGCCCCGTAACTGTTGTGTACATAATACTACTATGTATATTTGCATTCTGTATCTTGTTAAGTTGACTTTACACTATTTCAGATGCACTGTACATTTCATGTATGTACCATTACTACTTTCATTTTAATGTAACTAGGCAAAGAATGAAATGGACCCAACAGTTCCAATCTGCTTACCTGAAAACAAACAAACAGATAAATAAATAAACGGCATTAGTACCATCACTATCTCATAATACAAAGAAAGGCTTATATGGCATTTTCTTGTTTTATGATTTTCATTGTCTGTTCTAGGTAAACCAGAAACTGCTTTTTGGTTAAGATCCATTTCTTTTGTTCAAAAAAATTCTGTAACAGGCAGAAGTTGGCCTTTTCAGTATGTCTGCCTGAATGACTTCTTGTCCGTGTGGTATACAACACAATACACTACAGTGTAGTGCATCATAATGCATATAAAAGCAAGAGAGGCAATGGAAATTGAGCAAATCTTTTTTATCCACAAATGCAATGCTACCAAGGCAGAATGTGCAAGTTACATGTTACATGCAAAATGGTGTCACAGTGCAAACATCCACCCTTGATTCGCTCAATTATTACATCAAACACATTTCGACAAATAAATCATAGTTGCCACACCTTTCAGAAATTATACTCAAAGCACAGCAATGACATGACGACAATCTGCCTATTACTGACATTAGCCAGTTAAGTTACAGGATTTTCAAGGAAAGCTGCAATACAAACATTACATGATACAGTACATACAATCTATTGGATTTGGATGTTGTGCATTTAACATGCAATTTTATCAATCTGCACATCATTATATGATACTGTACATACAATCTATTAGACTTGAATGTGGTGCATGTAACATGCAATTTTATCAATCTACACACTACATTCATCAGTCAAGAAGTGACATCAGCACAACTGCATGGGTAGTAATATACATGTAATAGAATATGAATCCTGAAATGTCTTCAGAATCTGAGGCACCTTAAAGATGGCAGAAAGTCTAGCAGTATGGTGGGTATGATGGGTCATTACTAAAATATTATGCAGTTTGTCAAATAAAGCAGTCCATCACCGGAGATGGAGTGCTGAAATAAAAATCGGAGGTAAAACTAAAAGGTCTCTCACACACATACACTTCACAGGGTAAATAGATTGTTTAATCCCAGTGCTGTTACCATTAACTTCCGATAACTAAACTGCTTTATACAGTAATGCAATTATGCCACAGTACAGCATATTTACTTACCTTTCCTGCTGACACTGAATTCAGCAGTGCAAGTGACACAGGAAATCACAACTAAGGTATCTTGCAATATGAAATAAAACTAATATCATACTACAGAGCTGTAAATTCTGATGTTATCACTTGAAGAGTGTTGTTATGTACTATAATGCCTTCAGCTTTACAGTAGAAGCTATATGACTCATACAGCATGCTACCGCACAAAATTATTCCTCATCTTGTACTATATGATGATGCACATTGGTAGAATGCACTACTCTTTTTGGTTTCCCTTGGAAAAACAATGAGCCTGTGGCAGAATGAGTTGGCTGTTTTTGGACTTAAAAAATATGTCAAAATCAGAATTTCTGCTTTTTAGTGTCATACATCAGGATGATTAAATGATGGTAATTATGGACACATTTTTATTATACACTGGGTGGACTCTGATCTGCCAGTGGCATAGAAGTACACATATAAGAAAACTGCATGGGAGTAAATTAAAGAAAAATGAAAATAATGTAGGGAGATGCTTGGTCACAGAGACAGTGTGAATGCTTAAAACAATACTCCAGTAGAACTGGTGATGATATAAACTATGTGCTTCAAAAATAAATCTTACAAGAAGAGTGATGTGCACATCCTAGCTTGTCAGATAAAGTTGAAATGAATGGGTCATCAATCGATATAAACTGTAAGTTAAATGAGAACATGCAGCATGCATGCAATGATATGGTAAACCAGTAATTCTCATATGCTTTCTTATTCTTCACTTTGCTTCAGCCCAGAGCATCTCTCTCTCAGTTATTACAGATTTTGACACAGGACTTTGCTCTGTCCTTTTAAAATGTCTGAATGTTAAAAAATTAAGATTACATTTATCAGTTACTGTGAGACATTAGTATTACAGATTTCTAAATGTCTGAAAAAGTAATTAGTAGATATAAGAAGGTTACTGAATGTATATAGGTAGGACTAAGTTACACTTAACAACAGTAAATCTTACATATCAGTTTTGTAAATAACAAGTACTAATATTTAAACTGTCTTTAAATGTCAGTCTTTGCGTCTAAATGTATTTGGAGTGGTTTCTGATTCTTGGACTATGAGGGTGACAGCCAGGATGTAGCCCTATGGTATTCGGTAACATAAGTACTATTTTTTATTGCTTCACAATGAAATATGGTACATTTTCCCTTTTTTGTGTAGTTTAAGGGCAGAAAAGAAATGACTTGCCCAACACTGGCAACGAATGTGGTTTAGTGTCTCTTCTTATTTTCCAAATTGGATACAGAAATCTGTTTTTTTCTTGTGAAGATTCAATGTGGTATATTATATTTTATTGTTTGAAAGTATCTATTGCCTGTCAGTCTGCACTTTCCAGACAGCTTTTTTTTTAAAATTTCCTTTCCAGATAGAATCCTGATGTTAACGTTGCAAATATTTTGAAAATCATGCATATTATAGCATGTCTTGATTTCACAGTCTACTCAGATTTTACATAACAAACCACAAAATTATATCATGGTCGGTACTGAGCATGATTTGCATACACCATCAGAGCATCCTGGGTAATCATATAACTTATTTACGAAAGCAGTTAGTTACATTATAAGTTCTTTACTAGATCATCATATATGTTAACTTTCAAAGTAGTATGTTCCACCTGCAAACCATAGATGATGACTTATGTTTATATAACACTTTCCTGTCACTGTAATTAGCATGGAAATGCAGGTAGTGAGACACAGAGGTACTGTGGGATCAATCTTTCATGATTTAATTGGAGGGAAGAGTATTCACCTACAAGGAGAATTTCAGGGGGCTGTCCCTGTCAACAAAATAAAATGCAAAATGACACACTTTTTGCACACATAGACACGCACATTTATGTATATATATATATATATATATATATATATATATATATATATATATATATACATATATATATATATATATATATATATATATATATAGGGTCTATGTTAAATGTTCGAACATCCAAAATATCATTCATTACATGGTCGAGACCAAATGTTCGACATTTGGATGTTCGAACAACAAATAAAAAAAAAAAAAAAGTAAAAAAAACACTTTAAAAGTGTAGGCAGGGGGCAAGCCCCCCTGCACCCCCCCACGTGGGGGGCTGCGTACCCCCCTACTTACATATACCAACTCCGAGACTGCACTTCAGTGCAAAAAAGGAAATTCTCCCTATCTGCACAATACGGCGCCAGTGAAAGTCAATCTTCGAACACTTAAAATTTCGAACGTTTGGTCTCGACCATGTAACATTCGAAATTTTGAGCATTCGAAGATTTGTCAGGTACCATATATATATATATATATATATATATATGTATGTATATATATATATATATATATATATATATATATATATATATATATATATATATATTTTGAAGCGTATGTCTAACTCCAAAGGAGGTTTGCTGCTACTTGCTTCAGTAAGTGCAGACAGACACTAATTAATTGGATAATCTGTCTAATTATGTAGTAGCATTTGCTTGTACAACTCGAGTACTGCCTATGGGAAAAGTATTACAAAAAGATAAAAATAATAATTTTCCAAACATTTTTTGTTAAGTAAGGAAATATTACTTCACAAGCATTTGCAAAAATTGCAAGTGTGTTCATTTAGGTTTTATTTGTAAAAGGTTTACTGAATTTACACTGGCCACACAAGCTAGCCTTCATATTTAAGGCAGAATAACATAACCATAAGCTGCTCAGTACTGTTTCAATCAGAGCTGATTAAAATCAGCAAAGTATTGCCTGAGAGTGTTTTTCCTATTAAGCACTATTAAACACTGTTGCTCACAGCCATAAAGTAAAGTTATTCTTCTCTTCAGTCATTTAATGCTTGTAGTACTCCTTAATGAGGTATAACCATCCTGATTTTTCACCTCTTCAGAAAGGATATGCCTTGGTCTTTCAGCCCACATGACTTCTGGAACTCTGGCTTTTATTAATTTATTTTCTTTCATTCACCAGTTTAGTCCCACTAGGCCTGCGGACTACTTTCAGGAAAGACCCAAGCTGGCACTTTTATATTTACATGAAGTACAGTCATGACACCAGGAAAATTTCCCTTATTTAACAATAAGCTATGACTCCTGTGCTCTTAGAAGGTTTAAAATACCACTTTATTAAGGAACTGAATGGGGTTATCAATTTTGTCATTTCAAAAATGTGGACAGGCAAGTGTATACATGTACTTTACAAAAAGTAAAATAATAAGAAACTATTACAGTAGATTATACTGCCTTATGGTATAAGCGATAATATAGTTTTGTGTGTGTGTGTGTGTGTGTGTGTGTCTGTGTGTGTGTGTGTGTGTGTGTGTGTCTGCGCGTGCATGTGTGCATAAATATCCTACCGCATACATAGTTATTTAACTATATCTATATAAAAGTATAATTAATATAAAAAGCCTTATGTATAGTTAATATTTTACCTTTTAATATATTGTAAAATGCATTTTAACTGTATTCTGCTTGAAACCTGCCTGCTACTCAACGCCAGAAGCCTAAACCTCAAAATGCATGCACTCGAGGCACTCCTTAGTATGGAGAACATTGATATCTGTGCAGTAACAGAAACCTGCTTTAAGGCTCCAGAGAGCACCTCAGCACTACCACGCTATAACTCATACCATACTTTTTGGCCACAGAACTCGGACCGAAACACAAAAGGCAAGGGTGTATACATATTCATCAAGGATACCCACACCTCCAGGTTAGTGGTGCAGCACGATACCTCAGAGATCATCCATGTGCAACTAACAACAGGCAAAACTGCAATTCAAATTGTAGCTTGCTACAGATCACCTATCATGACCCAGGACCCCCATTCCATGTTTCTGGAGCGACTGGGAAATATGAAGGTCTTACCAAACACCCTAATATTGGGTGATTTCAATTACCCAAACATTAACTGGGAGAACTACTCAAGTACTAACTCCCTTGCCCAACGCTTCCTAGAATTTATAAACTCGAACGCCCTGGATCAACTGGTCAACACCCCCACCAGAGGTGACAAAGGTATTGGAGCTGGTCATCACCAACATGGGCGACTGGTGTTCCACACCGGACGTCAACCCCTTGCTGGTTAGATCAAACCATAGACTAATCACTCTGGATATCCATATTCCGCCCCCACCCCCAATCGACGAAACCACCGTGAAAAACTTTTCAAAAGCAAACTTCACATTACTCAAGACCGAGGTGGAAAGGTTCACAGCCCCCATGCTAAACGACAACACTGTCCAAGCTGCTGAATCCCTTACAAAGGCACTCTATGAACACCTGTAAGAATGCATGGATCGTGCTATCCCAAGCAAAACCAAGACTCACTCCTCCAAGAAAAGGAAACCAGTCTGGTGGACCCCTGGCATAAACAAGCTATACAATAGAAGGAGGAAACTAGTACAGAAAAGAGTAAAATCCCAAGAAGGAAAGACACCCCTGATCAGTATCAGCAAGAAACTACGATCTGTCATAAAATCATCCAAAGCTAGCTTCGAAAGAAAAATTGCCAAAGACTCCAAAGATAACCACAAAGCATTCTTCAGCTATGTCAAGAACCTCTGGAAACTCTCAGATCTGCTCTGAGTTAGTGCAGAATGGCACAAAATACACTGAACCGACTGATATTGCCAACATTCTGGCAGACAGGTTTAGTGCAAACTTCACCCCCCCCCTCTCACCTCCTAAAGGGCCTATAACCATACCAGAAGAATGTACAGCCCAGGCAGTCACTGACACACAGGTTAAAACAGCCCTATCCAAAATCAAAAACACAACTTCAATGGGACCGGACGGTGTCCCAGGCTGTGTCTTACATGAGCTCCAAAATGAACTAAACCCACACCTAAACACACTGTCCAAACTCAGCCTCTCTACAGGCTACATACCCATAGAGTGGCGCACAGCAACAGTTATCCTGCTCCACAAAGGTGGAACCACAATGCACCCCGGGAACTATCACCCTATAAGCCTGACTACCCTGGTCTGCAAGGTTATGGAGCGCATCATCATGGAACTCATTAACAGAGACACTGGGAACCTCCAAACATTGGACTCTACCCAGTTTGGCTTTGTTAAGGGAAGATCATGCCTCCTAATCCTGGTAGACTTCTTTGAGACAGTTACCAAGGCTTTAGATGAGGGAAAGGAGGTCCACACAGCTTACCTAGACCTCACAAAGGCTTTTGACACCATCCCCATTCTGGTATTATAGACAAGCTCACCAGCCTGAACATAAACCCCTATGTCACAAGATGGGTTGCCAATTGGCTCATGGATAGAACCCACACGATGAGAGTTGCAGGCTCTAGGTCTGACTCTATACCGGTTACAAGTTGGATTCCCCCACGGTTCAGTCCTGGGACCCCATCTGTTCGGTATATACTTCTCAGAGGTACAGGCAAGTACAGGAGGACTATGGCTGACCAAGTTCGCAGACGACTGCAACCTGGGGGCCATAACTGCCTCTCCGGCTGATACAGACATCTTCCAGAAGGGTCTCACTGAGACGGATACCTGGTGTCAAAATCATGGCCTCAAGCTAAATGCCAAAAAGTGCATTGTCATCCCCTTTGGAAAAAACAAAGTACCCGCAAACTACCACATACGTGGTAGACCCAAGTACATAGTAATCTCTCCTTTAATAATCATATTGCCAAGGTGGTTAGAAAAGCCTTCTATGTGGCCCACCTAACGAAAAAGGGTTTGTATCTAGAACAAAAGAGGTTATTGTGCCCCTCTACTCATCACTCATCAGACCCATCATAGAGTACAATGCCCCATTTGTGATGTACCTTACAAGACACCTGCAACAGCTGGAAAGACCACAGAAGTACCTCACCAAGAGGATTACTGGCCTCAAACAGATGCCCTATGCAGCCTGACTGAAGAAACTCCAGCTGTACTCGGTTGCATACCACTTACTCAGAAGTGATCTCTGCCTGACATACAAGGCCATGTCCAACCCAGAATTGATGGAAATGCTCCACTTAAAAAAAACAAATCCCTGAGAGCCACACACTCTAGGGATCTAAACCTCACCATAACGATAAATAGGAAGTGCTGGAGGGATAGATTCCTGTCCCAGAGACTCCCCATGCTTTGGAACAGGATTCCAATCTACATTAGGCAGAGCCCCCCACTAACGCTCTTCAAGAGAAACCTTGACGAGTGGATGGGAAATAGAAAATTTACCATGGAGATCACTGCAGTGGCTCTGCTGGACAGAGGCACAAGGAACTAATGGCTCTGTTGGACAGAGGCACAAGGAACTAATCTAAGGGAGCGGCGAAGGCCAACAGATTTTGCTAGGCTTATAGATGTCCTCGGGCAGATAGCCTAGTACTTACCTATGAACCTAAACAGTTGATCTTATACAACTTAAAAGATTTTGTTTGTACAGTATATCCTGGAGCTTTTCTCCCCAGGCCTCTGCTGAAAAATGTTTTTTGTACCCAGCCAGACTTTACCAGTGAACAAATGTAAAATAAAATAAAATAAATAAGATGATAAAAATAAATAGATTAATTCTTTTATAATGTATGATTGCTCTGCTTTTAAGGAATATGTATCATACTGTGCTTCTAATTTGAAAACTCTAAACTTTTCAGTAGGTGTCAAAGAAGATTTAACATAGGTTCATAGGTTCACAGGTAGGTACTAGGCTGTTGGCTCTAGGGCCTATACAAGCCTAGCCAAAAAGGTACCCTGGCTTTCGCCACCCAAGAAAATTATTTTCCTGTGCCCCTGTCAAGCAGAACCACAGAAGTGATAGCCAGGGTGAATTTCCTATTACCCATCCAATCATCAAGATTTTTCTTGAAGAGTGCTAATGTGGAGCTCTGTTTGACATAGATAGGTAGTCTGTTCCAGAGTATGGGAAGTCTCTGGGACAGGAATCTATCCCTCCGGCATGTTCTGTTTATTGTGGTGACAAGGTTTAGGTCCCTAGAGCGTGAAGCTTGGATGGATTGGGATTTCTTAAAGTGGAGCATGTCCAACAGCTCTGGGTTTGACATAGCTTTATATGTTAGGCAGAGATCACCTCTGAGTAGGTGATATGTGACGGAGTAAAGCTGGAGTTTTTGAGATGGTCTGCATAAGGTATCTGTTTGAGGCCAGTAATCCTCTTTGTGAGGTATTTTTGCGGCCTTTCCAGTTGTTGTAGACATGCACCAAAGCTGTCACCAACAGACGGAACCTCAGTTTAGTATCTAATCCAAGGGGCAGCACGTCAAGAGTGCAGAACCCCTTGATGCTGAACTGCAGCATCTGATGTGGGAATGACCTTATGTGACTAAAGCCCCAACAAAACATTCTCACATCCGGAGCACAGTGCATTCTCTCCTACCATCAATGGGGATGTAGAGAGGCAACTACAGTTGTCCTATTTTAAAACAGTCTATAGATAAAAAGAAAACGGTTGCTGAGTAATCCTTTAAATTACAGTATACATTTTTCCTAGCTAAGAGTGTGCCTATATAACCTGTGTGATATTTCTGGGAAAGGAAACTGTGCAGCTGGAGCTTTAAAACAATCTTTGTTCAGTCCAGGAAGAGAAGGACTGGAATTTACTGTGCTCAGTCCTGTCTGTAACAATTTTGCTTTATATATGACAAATCTTCAGCACCTCCTTCACAAAAAATTGTCATCAAATGTATTTTCCCAAAGGAAACATCCTCAGTTGAAGAATCAGATAAAAGATGATGCTGATAATTTAAATCCCTGTCCTTAAGTAAAGACATTTCAGACCGCAGTCTTACTCTTCTGAAAAACATAGGAAGGTAAACTATTTCTCTTTTTGGACAAGGTAATAGATGGTGTGACCCTTTATGATAACTTGGTGGGTATGATGTATGTGGCTACATGAACCTTCAACTAACAGCAGCCTTGAGTGGAAATGGCACATGTTCTCAGGTCCATGTCTCTCTGTCCTTCTGTACTATGCTATAATAATCCTCGACTCAAAGAATTGCCTCTTTTTCCAGGAAACATGTTCAAGCTCAGAAGTAATAACTACTCAATGATCAGCATCATCTGTTATCTTATTCTTCAACCGAGTATGTTTCCTTTGGGAACTACAGACCCATAAGTCTAACCAGTCTCATCAGTAAGGCCATGGAGAGAATCATCATGGACCTCATCAACAAGGGTATAGGAGATCTTCAAACTCTTGACGCGGCTGAGTTTGTCTTTGTCAAGGGCAGATCATGCCTATTAAACCTGGTGGACTTCTTTGACAGTGTCACCAAACCCTAGATGAAGGCAAAACAGTACATGCTGCATATCTCAACTTGGCCAAGGCCTTTGACACAATCAACCACTCAGGCATCATTCAGAAACTCACCCAGCTAGAGATTAACCCACATGTCATTAGATGAGTAGCCAAATGAGTCACCGACAGAACGCGTGCAATCAAAGATGGAGACTACACCTCTACCAGCAGACCTGTTACCAGTGGGGTTCCACAAGGTTCTGTGCTGGGCTCCCTACTGCTTGGAATCGATTTCTCAGAAATCCAGATGAAAATAGATGGCCTGTGGCTTACCAAGTTTTCTGACAACTACAAACTGGGTGTAATCATAGAAACCCCCAACGATGTCAACATTCTATAAAATGGGCTCAAATAGATAAATTATTGATGCTAGAGCCACAGACTTAAAATCAATGCAAAAAATGCATTATCATCCCCTTTGGCAAAGAAGTCCTTCCAATTTACAACATTAATAATACTCCCCTAAATTCAAACACAGTGGTGAGAGATTTGTGAATGCATGCTGACAGCAACCTTAACTTTGATCACCATGTGTCCACAGTGGTAAGGAAGGCCTTTTAAGTTGCACATCTCATAAGTAAGGGCATAACATCTAAGGCTAAGGAGGTTATAACTTCCCTGTACTCAGCCCTCATCAAATCAATAGTAGAATATAATGCTCCCCTCTCTATGTACCTTACCAGACACCTGCAGCAGCTGGAGAGAACTCAGAGGTTTCTCACAAAGAAAATTCAGGGCCTACAACATGACCTACATGGACAGATTGAAGGTCCTATCATTGTACTCTGTCTCATATAGACTGTTTAGAGGAGTCTTGTGCCTGGCCTACAGAGCAGTCTTGAACCCTGCCTTAATGGAAATGCTTCACATCTGCAACTCAAACGGGACAAGAGTCACTTACTCTAGGAACCTTAACCTTGCTTGCAACATTAACAGGACATGCCTGAGAGACAGATATGTCTCACAGAGGTTGCCACTCCTCTGGAACAAACTCCCAGTTCACATAAAACAGAGCTCATCATTGACCCTATTTAAGCATAACTTGGACGACTGGATGGGAAAGCATACATTTACCCTGGGGATTTCACCTGTATCCCTCTTAGACAGGGGAAGCTGGTGCTGATCTTAGAGTTACAATCGGTGCTGATCTTAGATTCGCATTGCAAATAAAGACTGTATAGCTTGGTCTATAAGGGAACAAGGGTATAACATGGCTAGGCTTGTAAAAGCCCTAGGGCCAATAGACTAGTAACTTCCTATGATCCTATGATCCTGTGTGTTTCAAGTCAAGGTTCCCTCAAGGCATTCACATTTGTCACTGGCAGGGACTTAAATTTTCTTGGCAAAGAACTATAGTTTTCTTGTTATCAACTTTTTTTTTAACAGAAAGTATTCACCTTCTATCTTTCTTCACTTCCTTAAGGCTGTACATATATATTTAAATAACTTTGTACAAACATCTTCACAAATTGTTTTCAATCCATTAATATTTAAACTTTTCTTTCTTTTTTAGATTATTTCATTTCTAATTTATTGTGATGTTTTGTAATAAAAACAACAAGGTTTTTTATCTCCATATTTTAGTAGTTTTGTAAACTTTATTATAAATGTCACAATTAAGACAGAAACATTGTAAATAAAAACCTTCATGTGCGGTATGTCCACTACATACATGCATGCATTGTAAATAAAAGCCTTTATGTGCTGTTTGTCTACTATATACATACATGCATACATACATTTACACTTATTCTCAGACTCTAGTGAATGTTGCCAACTCTATCCAAATAACTCAACAAATAAAAATACAGCTATTTATTGCCTAGTAATAGGATTTTTTTTTTTTTTTGTATTTACTGAATGGAAATTGGGCCACCTACTCAGTTTAGAGAGATAAAGCCTTAACTTTGCCTAGGTGAACTGAGTTTAAATAGTAGCTTTAGCAAGAAGAAGCTAGCATGACAGAGGAGATAATGCAGCAGGGGGTGACCATGACTCACATATGCACAAGCATGTAATACCACAATCATGGATTAAAGGGAACAAGCAAATGGTCCTGATACATGCATGTACTCATGTTACAGCCACAGCTTCAGGAACTAGGGCTCAATAAAATAAAATCTGATCCCAGCTACGGATGATGACACCACTCCCAGCTCCTGAATCTTACCCCGAGGTGCTTTCACTTCTGGGAGGAATGCTTGGGTCATCTGAGGGTTTTGGGGAGGGGGCCATATGGTCATTGTGGGGATAAGCCAAAAAAAAAAAAACAGACAACACATAGCAAAACACACCCATCAACAGGAAATTTAAAATTGCAAAACAAACTGAATATGATACAGGGTAGTACTGCTTTGACAGGATTTACATCAGTTGACATGGGGAAAGAAAACTGACTGGAAAAAAGCCCTGTTTTACTGCTGCAAGTCTTTTCTAAAGCATAGTTGCTAAAGTTCCTTGCAAATAATAACTGGAATATCTGTAGAATCTTTGCACTGTGATAACTCGAAGAGATTTTACAGTGAATTTCACATAACAGTACTAGAAAAGTGAAGCGCACTAGGCAAATATACATTAACTTCAAAGTGCTGATTAAGCAGACCCAAGACTGACAAGAACAGATCCTGAAGAGACATGCCAATCTCTATTTTATTTACTACCGCTGCCAACTGCTCATCAGCTGTCAGAAAGGGGGACAGAAAACAAACAAAGACAAGATCAGAGAAATTTTAAAGCAGCATTGGTGACTTACGGTAAGTAAAACTTATCTGTACAGCTTAACTAGTATTATAATTCGATGAACTGGGTGATGGCCATTTTAACAAGGTATCCATAAAATAAAAAAGGCACTGTTTCTGATTTTTGATAAGAAATTGTGAGCTGCAAAGATAACATTAGAACAGTACTGGACTTCATCAAATACTTATCAGACCTCTAGCAAATACAAAAAACAAGAAATGAATGTGCAGAAAAGACAAAGTCAGTGGTACTGTAGTTCATAAAAACATAATACTTACAGTAGCTCCCTATGGCACAATAACACTTTCAGCCTAATTAACACTACTTGTGTTGACTAATAGCTCACTAACAGTGATCTGTTGTTTTTACTACTACTGCTATTAAACAATGCTCACCCTTGCTTATCATTTCTTAGCCATTTCAACAACCTCAGGAGGAGGCTGTGAAAATGTAGCGTTTTCTACTAATCTTCCTCATCAGCTTTAAAACTCCACAGTCTGCCAGCACTATTTGGCAAAGCAGTGGCAATTTAGGTTTGACTCTTGAAACCATTAAAAAATAAACAATGAATGTTGATGGGAGAAATATAGAAAGGAAGGATGAATTTACTGTCATCTGGGAAGTAAAAATGATCTGAACATGAAATTAACACCAGTAACCTGCTGAGCAGCAAATTTAATTTTGATTCGAGCATTTTTAAATCACACTGATGTACGGGGTACAATATGGTCACTTTGAAAGACATTATTAAACTCCAAGAACCCAGGTAACTCTAAAAACTAGCAGAATAACTGCTTAATTTATACAAAATGTACTTTCTCCAGAGAATTTAACTCACTGTTTTGTTTTCAGTAAAAAGAAGAAAACTGCAGGAAACATAATAAAACAAAACACAGGCTTCAATAAATGAAATGAAGAAGTTTAAAAGCAAACTCCAACCTATGCTAAGTGTGTGTTGTTCTCTTTACCACAGCACACAAAACACTGTAATATAATTAAACAAAAATAGCATATTAACCACAGTATACATGACTGCTGAAATGTTTAAATGTAATTTTTAAGTTCACAGAATTTTTTTCCAAATCACAAACAAAAAGAAATGATGTAATGTGTAGATTAATCTCTGAAAATGGCTAAAGAACAAGTCTTTTGCACAGTTGTACCATTCTAGTTCCCCTTTGTTTTGTAGACCACACCTGATGATAACAGTAAATTAGCAACAGTCTACCCCTCCTCCACCACCACCATTAAAGAATCAATGATTGAACACTAATTTCCTAATCAGATCCTAGAGAAAGGAACAGCTCGCATGGCAGCTGTACTTTTCCCAGGGTTAATTACCTTTCACTGCTCTCTCCTAATGAGTCAGCTGTTTCTGTCATTACACAACTACATTTCGTTCATCTGTAGCTTCAGCCACAGGCAAACATAACAGCTCAACACTTGTTTACTCTACAAGCAGTATTAGCAGCAAAATGATTTTTGAACTACAACATCAAATTGATATGGGACCCTTAAATATTCCAACCTCTCAGATGTTTCTCATGGGAACGTAGTTAAAAAAACAGTGCCTTTTTCTTCTGGTGTCTTAAACATCTGTGATATGTAAATATCCAGGCCTTTTTTACAGCTGCAGAAGTTACTGCTGTTGTACCATAAGAGTGCATTATGCTCTGAAATTATAAAACAGCTCCATATTTATTAATGCACTATTATGCCAAAACACACCAACATCACAGATTTGTGTGGATGGGGAGGATGCTACATCACTAAATGGGAAATGTCTGCATCCTGGCAAATTACCTGGTCTACCTACATCTGCCACCACTTCTAGCTGTCATTTGCACATCAGCTTTACACTCCTTTTTCTCAAAAACAGATGTTCTTTCACATTAAATGTCATCATTTTTATACTTAGAACTGTCTCTGCTCTCTTTTCAGCTGGGGGACTGTTATCTACATCTAGTCCCATTAATGTGAACCTTCTAAGACTTCCTTAATCTGTTCTTTTGCTTTAGTGCATCTTTTACTTTATACCACTGAGTTACCTGAACATTTACCATATTCTCACTATACATGGTGCTGTACAGTGTATATATATACACTGAGATGATTAATGAGAGCAATGTAATATATGGTTTATGATTTAAACTTCTTAGGGTTACCTTTATGGTAACAGATGAAGATTTATTTTTCACACTAATGTATGGATTGAAGATGTTTATTACCAAATGAAATTAATTAAGCTTTTATTGCTTCCCAGATGACCCGTGTTTGATTAACTGCACAGGGGCTGGGGGGAAGAATGGGAGTGAGTAGCACAGGTTAGCTCATCCATCCTTGACGAAAAAGGCGCAAGGCTCACTGCAATAAGCAGATTTAGAGCCTGGTGAGCTCTGTATTGCATACACGGTAAAACACTTAGGAGGTTGCCCATGCATGGATGCCATCATACATCTCTTCAAGCAGCACTATGGAGCTTGCAGGACTGCTGTGGGGGGTGGTAGGAGTTAAAGCATACTCTCTGGCAGCACTGGAAGTGGTTTAGGCTAAGGCGGGTCGAGCAGACCCAGTGAACGAGGAGAGGAGATGGTGGCATCTGATCGTCAGCTGCAAGGGAAAAAAATGAAATAGAAACAAGTTTGCAAAGGACTGAATTATTTGTATGTGGATATAGAATTTGACACAAATTATTCAAAGCAAATCTCCGACTTAGAAGCTTAGAAACAGAGACTATGAACTCCTACTACACTAGATTAGAAAAAAAGAAGTCATGTACTTAACATAATGTTCCATGTGTATTGTCCATCTCCGCCTTTATTCTCATGTATGGGTCAGATCTGATCCCTCGGATCCATCTTAGCCTTATACAAAAGCGTGTGGCCTTCAACCAAGCTCTCAGGCACCCTTCTCTTCCCAGAATGCATCTCTCCATTACCTCAGATCTTGTTTACCAAAAAAGGCCATAAACATTATATGAAAAACCAAGAAATAATGGTAAGAAACTGTTTTATTACATGCCATTTTCTGAAAACAATGAGTCCATGAAAAGAACTACCTTCTCTTATTACCCGATTTCCTAGGAGACTAGGATGGGGGCTGGTGGGAGGGTTGTGAGAATAAAGGCAGAGATGGACAACACACATGGAACGTTATGGTAAGTACATAACTTCTTTATGTGATGTTGTCAATCTCGCCTTTATTTTCATGTATTCGACAGCATCCCTAGCAACCTGAATCCTGGGTGGCTCAAGGAAGAATATTCCTCAGTACCATAGAACCAAAGAAAGCTCTAATCGTGGAGACCAACTCTAGTTTGTAATGAGTAATAAAGGTATGGGGGGTTTGACCATGTGGCTCCAGCACAAATATTGTCCAAAGATACTCTAGCTAGAAAAGCTGAAGAAGTAGCAATAGCTCCAGTACAATGGGCTTTTACAGGTTCATGCAGCTGCTTATTCCGGGAAGTATAAATAAAGGTAATGCAATCAGAAGGCCATTTAGATAAGGTAACCTTGGATACCGGCAAACCTTTTCTTGTTTCTGAAAAACAAATGAGCAATTGTTCTGACTTTCTAAAATCTTTAGCTCTATGCAAATAGAAATGCAACTGTCTGGGAACATCCGGTAAATGCAACATATACTCTCCTTTATTTTGGAAATTTGGGGAAAAAAACAGCAGTTCAATTGATTGGTTTAGGCTGTTGTCCGATACTACTTTAGGAAGAAAGGAAGGATTACTACGAAGTGAAACTTTGTCCCTATGAAACACCAAACAAGGAGGGTTAACCGATATTGTCTGCAACTCAGATACTCCCCTTGCTGTAAGAGCCCCAGAAAAATAGTTTTCCGTGACAAAAATTTTATATCTCAATTATATCACAATTGGCTGAAGATGTAAAAGAGATGTAAAGATGTAAAAGAGGAATGAATGATGCGAAACAGTGCAAAATTTAGGTCCCACAGAGGAGATGGACTCCTATAAGGAGGTCTTAACAACAAGGCTCCTTTTAAAAAAGTCCTACAAAGCTTGTGTGACATAACTGGATAACCACTTTCTCCTAGATGAAAACTGGAAATAACGGCCAACTGAACCTTTATAGTAGCTGCTGCCACACCTTCATTAAAGAGTTTCACCAAAAAATCCAGAATAAAATGAAGGGGAGCAGTAAACGTATCAACTTTATTTTCTGTAGCCCACACAACAAACCTTCTCCATTTGCTTCTATAATGTTTACGTGTGGGGATCTTATGTGAGGAAAGTAAAATATGTCTAGCTGGGGATGAAAATAGAGAATGCCTGGCTATCATTAGAATTAGAGCAGCCATGTTGTCAGTTTGAGATTCTGTAAATCGGGATGAACTATTTTCTGCGGATGTGAGAGGAGGTCTGGAAATGGTTCCAGAATCCATGGTTCTTCCGGAAGATGAGGCCAGAGAAAAGGAAACCAAATCTGATGAGGCCAGTAAGGGGCAATGAGGATGATTTTTCAATTCAACACGCTTGCTTTTTGTAAAAATGTGGGAATTAGGGGTGTTGGAGATAAGCGTAAAGAAGTCCTGGGAGCCAATCATGAACAAGTGCATCTCCTGGGGTCTCCCTTGAGGGTGGATTAGAAGAAAGTAGCTGCTGCATTTGTTGCTTATTGGAGAAGCAAAGAGATCGCAGCAAGGCTGGCCCCATTTCTGGAATATTCTTTCCGCAATTTTTTGTTTGAGAGACCACCCATAAGGCATCAAAATTGCCCTGCTGAGCTTGTTCACTACGACACTGGATTTCCCCGGAAGGTGCATTGCTATCAGAAAGCAGTTGGAAGATATCGCCCACTGCCAAACTTGGAGGGCTTGCTGACAAAGAGGATAAGATCTGGTTCCTTCTTGTTTGTTGATGTACCAGACTACCGACATGTTGTCTGACTGGACTGCTATTGTTCCCAGAGGGAGTGAGCTTTGGAAGGCTTGCAATGCTAGGAGCACTGCTCTCACCTGTAGAACATTTATGTGCAGATGGGCCTCGCAACTGTACCAAGTGCTTTGGACTGTCTTTCCCAGATAATGCCCCAGCCACCCTATCTGGGAGGCATCCATGGTCACTGTGGCTTGGGGTTGACTGGGTACAAATGAACAAACCAAACTGACCTAATCGGAATGGATCCATCATTAAAGATCCTTTTTGCATGAATTTGATATCAAGATCTTGTGAGACATTGGAAGGTTCTAGAAAGGACCACTGGGTCGACAACAACCATTGCAGTATTCTCATGTGAAGGCGGGCTGGCGCTAATTGTATTGAAGCAGCCATTGTTCCCAAGACCTGTGGTACTAGTTTTGCAGTGACTCTTTTCTTGCAAATCAATATTCTCACCTGATTGTGCAATGGTATTATTTTGTTGGAGGTAAGATTTGCTATCATTTGTTTTGTATCTAGAACAGCTCATATGAAAACTAAATTTTGACACAGTGGTAGAGCTGATTTTTTGAAATTTACAGTGATTCCTAAATGTGAGCAGAGTTGTAAGGTAGCTTCTCCTGCCCTTATGAGTTGATGCCTGGTTGTGGTGGTTAGGAGCTATTCGTCTGAGTATGGAAACACTCAGAATCCTAGGCACCTCAGTTGAACCACAATCACTGCCATGCATTTGGTGAACATTCTGGAGGCTGTGGTGAGACCAAAGGGCAGGGCTCGAAACTGATGACTGGCACCCAGCCAGAAGTGCAGATGTCTTCTGGACTGTCTGTCCATTTTTATATGGTAGCACACATCCTAAAGATCTACTGAACACACACAATTGTCTTTTTCCAGAAAGGACAAAATAGACTGTTAAGTGACCATTTGAAACTTGCTCTTTTTGATCGACTTGTTTAGGTTGCTGAGATCCAGAATGGGTCTCCTGTCCCCTGTTTTCTTTGGTACTAAAAAGGACCTTGAATAAGTTTTCAATCCTTGTTGGTCTGAGAGGACTTCCTGGATGACTCTTTTGTCTAGCAACTTTTGAATTTCTTTGATTGCTTGATCCTGTTAATTGGGTGGCATATCTTGAGCTTTTTTGTTTTAGGGGAATGGATTGGCAAAGGGGATGACATAATCTCTGGATATTATTTGTTGCACCCATTTATTTGCAATCTCTTGCCAGGCCTGTGAATGCAGAGACAGATGACCTCTGACTGCGTCCGGAGGTAAGCAATCCGGCCTCTGTTCAGGAGTGCTGAAAGGGCTTGCCAAAGAAGGTATCTCTAGAGCTCTGATTTTGCGGGTCTCCCCTGCCACAAGGGCGGTGTCTTCCATTACTGTTCCCTCCTCTGCCTCTTGGGGAACTTTCACTATGTGTGTCCAAAAAAGACCTTTGAGACTTTCAGAACCACATCTTTCTGCTACCTTTCTGAACTTTGGGATAGGGTCTGGTCTGAGAAGAAAAACAGACTCCTAAGGCAGACAAGGTTGTGCCTTCTTGTTCACACCTGGTGAGAATTTCTTTCACTTTTGGCCCAAAAAGAGATGAACCATCAAAGCAGGCGCTCGCAAAGGAAAACTTGAAAGGTTCCATGAAATCGCAAAGTCGCATCCAGGCCTGCCTCCTAACAGAGATACCTGAGCCTGCAGCTCTACTCGCTCCATCTGCTGCATATGAAATCAGTCTCGTGGAGGAGTTGACAACAGAATTTAGGGTGGCAAGCTGAGAGACTACTTTGTCCGTGACCTGCTCAACCACAGCTTCTTGCAGGGTATCTGTCAGTTCTTTTAGCAGATCCCTCTGAGGTCTTGTAAAATGGGTAAGGTAATTCAGTGAATGAAGAGTAAAGCCTGCCGAAGAGAAGATGAGCTTTCCATATCTATCCATCATCCTAGAGTCCATATTAGGAGGGGGGGATAGTGGAACTGGTCTCAGAAAATTCCTGTGGCTGCCACCACGACCAAGGCATCCACAGCTACTCTTTTTGAAAGAAAATTTTTGTCAGTAGGCGAAAGATTAGGTCAATAAACTCTCTGGAAAGAGGGGTCAGCCAGGAGGTGGAAGGGTGGTGGAACCCGAAAACCTTCAGGTATACTGATTCCTCTGCTGAAGCAGAGCTGGACTGCCAGCCACCACTCTGTTTAAGCATTTCCAAGCCAAGATGTCTCCAAAGGAGACATCTGCAGGAGGTGACTACAGGGACCCTTTGACTTCCTCGAGATCAGTATCTGAAGTGATGGAGGCCTCCTGGTAGTCTAGATATTTCTTCTTACAAGTCTTCTTCCGACGGAATTCCTCACTGGGATAATTTGGAGAAGTTTTGGAAGGGGGGGCTCCCTGAGGAACATCCAGAGGCTTGGGCCCTGCTGTCCCTGTGGATGGGGTAAAATAGAGGATGAAGGAACCAGCAGGGAAGGAGGAGGAAGATCCTGAGAGGACTGAGTCTTGAGAAGCAGTCAGAGCTCTCCTTATAGTCTCAAAGGCTCCCCGCCCTTGATCTGAGCAGCTCCCGGCATTGACAAAAAAGTAGTCACCAGAGGCTCCTCCGGGCCCGAAGACAAGAAGTCCAAGGTCGAGGTAGGAGCCAAGCTCATCCAAGCTAATGCTCCAAGAAGCAGGATCCAATCCGAAGAAAAATTGGTCAAATCTCTGTCCTCGAGGGCAACCAGACAGCTATGGCTTCTAGAGTCCTCTCGCTCCGGCAAAGCCGAAGAACTTGGAGCAGATGACAGTGGAGGTCTCTGATCTGACGCAGACACAATCTGGACATCAGAATCTTCTGGCTCCCAACTCAAATGTTGGGTCGGACTAGGAAGAGAAGCTACCAGGGTGGACTTCGATGGCTCTGAAGCCATAGGGCTCGGATCCAACAATAACTTGGCCAGTGCCAGTGTCTTGAGTAACCTCTGTACAACCCTATCCACATCAGTGTCTAACAGGATCCTAGTGTATTGGGTAGGTAGGGTTGGAGACCTGGATTTTGCCAAAACAGGGGAAGGCAGTCTGGAAGAAACAGTTTCAATGGAGGGAGACTGTTCTCAGATTCGAGTCGGCGTCGGAGCAGAGGTTGTTGGAGCAGAAACTACTAAACACTCCTTTTTCTGAGCCGGCTCCAAAGAAACCTTCAGAGCTGACTGGGGAATCTTTTTCAGTCTATCAGAAGAAGTTGAAGCAGACAAAGATTTAGCAGAGTCACGGCCCGAAATGGGTTTAGAAAAAGGGCTTTTCAATAAACCCTTTAACATCAACTTATTCTTTCTCTCTAATAAAGCACACTGATTAAAGCCATGGCAAACACTGTAAGATTCTTGCAAGTATAAAGGGCCCAAACAATACACACAAATAGTATGGGTATCACTCAAAGGCTTTTTACTACACTCCTCACACTTCTTAAACACTAAAGGTTTGTCAGGTTTCAGAGACATTTTGATAACCAACAATAAAACAGGATAAGCAATGCAGAACTAGCAGCATTATCATTATCAACAAGAATATCCACAGGAAAAAGCAATAACAACATTTAGTAATCTAAATATATCGAAAAACTAGAAAGATAGTAAATATAAATATATTTATTTATTTTATTTATTGGCATTTGTTTTCTGGGGAAAGTCTACTGGGCCAAATAGAAGCCCATTTTCAGTGGAGGCCCGGCAAGAAAAGCTCCAAGTAACATAAGAACTTACATAATGTTCCAAAAATGTTTCAGACAATAACATTTCAAACAATTGCAAAAGATCAAGGAAATTATATAAAACATATTATCACAATATTATAGAAAAATAGTTATAAACATCAACCTAACATAAAAATTATGCATATTCATTGTGCTGAGAAATAATAGCATGGCATGGCAAAAAAAGGGCAATATTATACAGTTATGTGCACCAGGGGATGTAAGTAAATGCAGGTATTACATGGAATAAATATAAAACATAACTGCAGAGAGAAAAACATAGGATAATTAATTGTTTATATAGGAGAGAGGGAGGGCAAAAGAAAATAGGAAAATGAGTAAGAAAAGAGAAGAGGAGAGAAAAGTAGGATGGACAGTAGAATAAGGGAAATACAAGGTAGGAGAGAGGGAAGAGGATAGAAGACAAAAACAAGTGGAAGAAGGGATAGAAGAGGGGAAAATAGTGGTTAGGGAGTTAAGAGAGTCAGGAGTAGCTGAAAGTTTGTTAGGAATTATCAAGGAGACAAATTTTTGAAGCAGAAACAAGATAAAAACAGATTTAGGTTTGTTTGGTAGAGTTAAGTAATGGCAGAGGAAGCAATTGAGCAGTTACATGTCCAGTTAGAGATGAGATGATTGCACAGTGCAGCTTTAAAGTTTGAAGGACTTTGTTATACACAAATAATAGGTAGATTATTCCATATTCTGGCAATGTTCCAGGAATACAAAAGCTCATCAGCGGATAATTTGGGTTTATGAACTTGAAGAAGATGTTGGTGTTCAGATCGCAAGGCCTAGTGGGGTTGTAAAGGGTAAGTAGGGAGCTAAGTACAGGACAGTCTTGAGGTTTATGAATGAATTTATGTGTAGTTGTGAGCTGAAGGAGAAATACGTAGTGGGGGAATTCAAGTCATTCTAATTTTTTCAAGTCAATACAGTGATGAGTAGAGTAGCAACTATTTGCAGCAAATTTAGAAATCTTGTTATAGCAAGTTTCTAATTTTGTTTTCAGTGAGGACTGCAGGTTGGTGAATAAAGGTGAGCCATAGGTTAGAGAAGGTAGCAGGTAAGATAGAGCTAATACTTGTTTAGTTGGTAGGCAGAGGTACGTGTTGTGCCTGTAGAGTAATCCAAGTTTTTTTATGTGTCTTACTTATATTATTTGGATGTGCAGATCATATTTAAGGTTTTCATCGATTATTACCCTTAGCAACTTGGCATGAGCCACTAGCTCAATATTTATATTATTATTTTTTTTTAAAGGAAGGAAGAAAGAAAGAAAGAAAGAAAGAAAGAAAGAAAGAAAGAAAGAAATCCTATTTAAAACAATGGACTTTAGACTGACAGGAGAGGAGGGGGTGGGGAGAGAACAGAGTTCTTTCTACTTACTAATAAAAATTCAGCAGAGAGAACCGGTAAATAAACATAAGAAGATACAAAGGTAGTCGGGAAAGGAAACCACCGTTGAAGGTAATACAATATACAAAAAAAAGGACAACATTTGAAACTTAGCCTGGTGCTCAGTGAAATGACCACATCTTTCGTGAAGCAGCAAATGACAGCTGAGGTAATGGAGTGGTGCATTCTGGGAAGGGAAGGGTTCCTGAGAGCTTGGTTGAAGGCCATTAGCTTTTGTATAAGACCGAGATGGATCCGAGGGATCGATTCCAACCCATATGTGAGAATAAAGGCGAGACTGACAACATCACATATGTAGACTTCATTCTCACTTTACTCATTCACATCTTTCACATGGTGCATTTATACAAAAACAATCCAGTCACCCAAACTTAGTGGTGACAAGACTCTAGGCAAGAAGACCACAAACAATAAAGCTATGTTAAAGATATCAGAGCTTCACAGCCTTTACCATTACTGGGACATGCAGAATACTGTCCCGTGTGTGTGTGTGTGTGTGTGTGTGTGTGTGTGTGTGTGTGTGTGTGTGTGTGTATATATATATATATATATATATATATATATATATATATATATATATGTGTGTATATCTTCTTCTTCTTCTTTCGGCTGCTCCCGTTAAGTGTCGCCACAGCAGATCAACTGTTTCCATTTCTTCCTGTCCTCTGCATCTTGCTCTGTCACACCAACCACCTGCATGTCCTCTCTCACCACATCCATAAACTTATCTTAGGCCTCCCTCTTTACCTGTTACCTGGCAGCTTCATCCTTAGCATATTTTCCCAATATACTCTGCATCCCCCCTCAGCACATGTCCAAACCAACATAATCTTGCCTCTCTGACTTGTCTCCAAACCGTCCAACCTGGGCTGAGCCTCTAATACACTTATTCCTAATCCTGTCCATCCTTGTCACACCCAGTGCAAATCTTAACATCTTCAACTCTGCCATGTCAAGCTCTGACCCCTGCCTTTTTGTCAATGCCACTGTCTCCAACCCATATAACATAGCTGGTCTCACTACACTCTTGTAGACCTTCCCTTTCACTCTAACTGGTACTCATCTGTCACAAATCACTCCTGACACTCTTCACCACCCACTCCATCCTGCCTGTACTCTCTTCTTCACCTCTCTCCGCACTCACTATTACTATGAACTATTGATCCCAAGTACTTAAACTCATCCACTTTCACCACCTCTACTCCCTGCATCCTCACCATTCCTCTATCCTCCCTCTCATTCACACACATATATTCTGTCTTAGTCCTGCTGACCTTCATTCTTCTTCTCTCTAGAGCATATCTCCACCTCTTCAGGGTCTTCTCCACCTGTTCCCCACTCTCACTACAGATCACAATGTCATCTGCAAACATCATAGTCCACAGGGACTTCTGTCTGATCTCGTCTGTCAACCTGTCCATCATCATTGCAAATAAGAAAGGGCTCAGAGCTGATCCTTGATGTAATCCCACCTCCACCTTAAACGCATCTGTCACTCCCACCGCAGACCTCACTGCTGTCACACTACCCTCGTACATATCCTGTACCACTCTTACATACTTCTCTGACACTCCCGACTTCCTCATACAATACCACAACTCCTCTCTAGGCACTCTGTCATATGCTTTCTCTAAATCCACAAAGACACAATGCAACTCCTTCTAACCTTCTATGTACTTCTCCATCAAAGCTAACATCACATCTATAGTGCTCTTTCCTGGCATGAAACCATACTGCTGATCACTAATCATCACCTCCCTTCTTAACCAAGCTTCCACTACTCTTTCCCATAAATTCATGCTGTGACTGATCAGTTTAATCCCTCTGTAGTTACTACAGCTCTGCACATCACCCTTATTCTTAAAAATCGGTACCAAAACACTTTTTCTCCATTCCTCAGGCATCCTGTCACTTTCCAAGATTTCATTAAACAATCTAGTTAAAAACTCCACTGCCATTTCACGTAAACACCTCCATGCTTCCGCAGGCATGTCATCTGGACCAACAGCCTTTTCGTTCTTTATCCTCTTCATAGTTAACCTTTCTTCCTCCTAGCTAATTCACTGCACTTCATGATTCACTATCCGCACATCATTCAACCTTCTCTCCCTCTCATTCTCTTAATTCATCAACCCCTCAAAGTACTCTTTCCATCTGCTCAAGACACACTCCTCGCCTGTGAGTACGTTTCCCTCATCATCCTTTATCACCCTTACCTGCTGCACATCTTTACTAGCTCGGTCCCTTCACCAACATGCCCACTGAAATCTGCTCTAATCACCAGTCTCTCACCCTTGGGTACAGTCATCACCACTTCATCCAGCTCACTCCAAAATTTTTCTTTTTCATCCATCGCACACCCAACTTGTGGAGCATATGCACTAACAACATTCATCATTACACCATCAATTTCCAGCTTCATAAACATCACTCTATCTGACACTCTTTTCACCTCCAAAACACTCTTAGCATACTGTTCCTTCAGGATAATGCCTACGCCATTTCTCCTCCTATCCACACCATGATAAAAGAATTTGAAACCACCTCCGATACACCTAGCCTTGCTCCCCTTCCATCTGGTCTCTTGCACACACAATATACCAACCTTCCTTCGATCCATCATATCAGCTAGCTCTCTCCCTATACCAGTCACACTGCCAGCATTCAAAGTTCCGACCCTCACTATCACAGTCCTAGCCTTTACCTGCCTTCGGGCATGCCTTCCCCCTCTTCTCCTCTTTCGGCCAACAGTAGCCCAATTTCCGCCAGCACCCTGTTGGCCAACAGTACTGGTGGCGGTCATTGTTAACCCGGGCCTCGACCGATCCAGTATGTATTTCTGTACTGTTTTCTGCATGTATGATTTGGCAAAATTTGGGATCCATACTGCATCTTTTACCAAATCCCAATTTGGTGAGCATACTTGCGCGAAAGTGCTTTTCACAGAAGCAGCACTTTCACGTAAGTATGCTTGTTGTTCCAGTTGTACTATGGTGCGTTTCGGGAAAATTCCTTTTCCCCCACTGTAGTGCGACCACAAAGTGAGAATATTAAAGTGGGGGTTGCAGGGGAGCTTGCCCCTCTGAATTCAAGTAGATTTTCTGTGTTTTTTTTTAACATGCTTTAACGAAAGCGCTTTTTCGATGAAAGTGCTTTCGTTAGTGTGTTCGGTAGAAATGGATTCAGGCTTTTGATCTTTCGAACAAAGGTCCTAGATCTGTATACATACATATATATATATATATATATATATATATATATATATATATATATACATATACATATATGTGTGTATGTATATATATATATATATATATATATATATATATATATATATATATATATATATATATATATTTAAATATATATATATATATATATATATATATATATATACACATACAGGTTCATAGGTAGGTACTAGGCTATCGGCCCAAGGGCCTAAGTAAGCCAAGCCAACAAGGATCCCTGGCTTATGCCACCCAAGAAAGTTATTTTCCTGTGCATCTGTCGAGCAGGGCCACAGAGGTGATCCCCGAGGTGTATTTCCTATTTCCCATCCACTCATCAAGTGGTGACAAGGTTTAGGTTCCTAGAGCCTGTAGCTCAAAGGGATTGAAATTTCTTTAGGTGCAGCATGTTCAACAGCTTTGGGTTTGACATAGCATTATATGTTAGGCAGAGATCACCTCGGAGCAGGCGATACGCTACAGAGTAAAGCTGAAATTTTTTGAGACGGTCAGTGTAGGGTATCTGTTTGAGGCCAGTAATCCTCTTTGTGAGGTATTTCTGTGGCCTTTCCAGCTGCTGCAGATATCTTGTGAGGTACATTCCAAATGGGGCAATGTACTCTATAATGGGTCTAATCAGTGTCGAGTAGAGGGGAACAATGACCTCTTTTTTCTTGGATGAGAACCCTTTTGTGATGAGGTGTACCACGTAGAAAGACTTCCTGACAATGTGACTATGTGATTATCAAAGAAGAGACTACTGTCCAACTGGGTCCCAAGGTCTCTTATCACACATTAGGCATTAAGTAAACTGCCATCTATGTGGTAGTTCATGGGTACAGAGTTTTTACCAAAGGGGATGACAATGCACTTTTTGGCATTGAGCTTGAGGCTATGGCTCTGACACCAGGCATCTGTCTCAGTGAGGCCCTTCTGTAGAATGTCCACATCATTTGGGGACTCGACTATGGCTCCTAGTTTGCAGTCTTCTGCGAACTTCATTAGCCAGAGGCCTTCTGTGTTAGCCTGTACTTCAGAGAAGTAGATACCAAACATGAGAGGTTCCAGGACTGAACCCTGTGGTACTCCACTTGTCACTGGTTTGAAGTCAGATTTGGAGTCTGCAACTTTTACAGTGTGGGTTCTGTCAGTGAGCCAGTTGGCAACCCATCTTGTGACGTAGGGATATATACCTAGTTTAGTGAGTTTAGCTATAATTCCAGAATGGGGGATGGTGTTGAAAGCCTTGGCGAGGTCAAGATAGGCTGTGTGAACCACCTTACCCTTGTCTACGGCTTTGGTGACTGCCTCAAAGAAGTAAATCAGGTTCAGGATGCATGATCTGCCTTTCACAAACCTGAACTGGGTGAGGTCCAGAGTTTGGAGGTTACCAATGTCTTTGTTTATGAGTTCCTTGATGATATGTTCCATGGCCTTACAGATCAGGCTTGTCAGGCTAATAGTGCGAAGGTTCCCGGGATCAGTGGTGGCTCCCCTTTGTGGAGTGGGATAACTGTTGCTGTGCACCATTCAGTGGGCACAAAGCCTGACATGAGGCTATGATTGAACATGGTGCTTAGGTGTGGAGCCAGTTTGTTCTGAAGTTCATATAAAACGCAGCTTGGGATGTTGTCCGGTCCCATGGATGCTGTGCTTTTGGCTTTAGTGAGTGCAGCTTTCAGCTGTGTAGTTGTGATTACAGAGACTCTACATTCTTCCTATATAGATATGGGCCCTTTAGGGGGTGGGGGTGGGGTGGGTAAAGTTAGCACTGAACCTATCTGCCAGGATGCTGGCAATGTCAGTTGGTTGTGTAATTTTTGTGCCATTGTGCTGTAACTCAGAGCAGATATGGGTGTTGCCATTGAGATTCTTGACATAGCTATAAAATGCTTTATGGTTGTCCCTAGAATCAGTGGTGATTTTGTTTTCGTAGCTAGCTTTGGAGGATCTTATAAGGGATCTCAGCTCCTTACTGAGGCTGACCAAGGAGCGCCTCAAATTTTACTCTCTTTTGTAACAGTTTCTTCCTTCTGTTTGTAGAGTTTGTTTATGGCAGGGGACCACCAGATTGGAGGATAGCATTTTGGTTCTGTTTGGGATAGCTGTATTGTCCATCTCCATGGCTGTCATGAAGTTTGCCACTTCTGTCTTAAGAAGCATGAAGTTTGCTTTGGAGAAATTTTTTACCGTGGTTTCTGTGACGATTGGGGAGAGATGGGTGAAGGCTGCCAGCCTAGTCAAATAGAATTTGATATATAATTCTGGCATTTGTAAATAAATGTAAAATACAGGCATGTTTTCTTGAGTGTAAAAGAATATTGTGAAATGTGGAACTGCAAAATATGTGACAACATTGCACTCTAGTGGCCCAGTGAAGCATGTGATGACCCTTTCATGTTAGAATTCGGCTCCAGTGTGTCTGGATGAAGATTTCATGCCCATTGTTTTAAGGCTAAAGTTTATTACCAGAATTTACATGTGGATGGTGCTTTACTGCTCTGGTTTCTGTTAGAATATACATGTGAAATGTCTTTTAATGTAAGTTTCGGAGCAGGTATTAGATTGCTAAATGCAGTTTGTTTGCCTGGGAAAACGTAAGTGTCAACATGATGTAATTTTTTAGGGCTTTAGAGACATGTTTGTTAGTAATGTTTAAATACTATTTCTCAAAGAGACTGGGAGCATTTTGATCTTGGATATCCAACTTATCAGCACTCTGCCTTATGCTCACATGTAAGTTTTAGCACTGTGATTTATTGTAGGAATAGTTAAAGCTAGTAAAGATTAATTAGGTATTTTTCTTTGAAATCAGAACTGCCCTACTGTATTATTTTAAGTTTCTGTGTGATCTCTGAACTCTTAGATATCTCTGTGGTGTAGTAGTTTTGTCTTGTGTTTTAGTTATTTATTATTAAATATTTTAAAACCTTCTACCTGTGGCTAGTTTATGTAGAGATAAATTATGCTTTAGAGTACATTATATATTTATAGAGTTTACTGTCTAAGCCCTTCCAATAAGCCTAGACTGAATAGTCACATTACCATTTCATAATAATATTGCACAGTAATAATTGGACACCCTTCTAAGGGCCTTTTAGTAGCTGATATTATTAGCTAGGTGGTGGCAGGGATTACTACCATATGGTCTGGGTAAAGGGGCACAGGTGGAGAATCTGTGTCAGCCTTTTCCAGAAGTGCCTGTGAAGTTGTATAAATACTTATCTCAAAGTGTGTGTGTGTGTGTGTGTGTGTGTGTGTGTGTGTGTGTGTGTGTGTGTGTGTGTGTGTGTGTGTGTGTGTCAGCTACTTGGCAGGGACACGAAGCATTGGATGGACAGAGATGGTACTGGAGGTTTTAACTTGCCCAGCTAGGCTGAGATCTGGACCCTATAGCTGTGCCAGTGGGGAGTCTTACTGGGGACCTGGTGAGCAAGGGAGCAACCAGCCCCAGACTGACTGTGATCTCTCTGTGCACTTAAGGGAAATTGTACTTTAGTGTGTGCCTTAGTTATCCTTTCCTCTCTTCTATGAGATGACCTCCCTGGTGTTGGTTGTGAGGACTGAGGCTCCTTGATTGCTGGGCCAGGGCACGGTCATCACAGTTTCCTTAATAGGGGGGGTGGGGGCAGGATGTGTATATCTAGGGTGATTAGCTTATGGTCGAATCTGACCAACGAGAAGTTGACTTCAGGTGTGGAACACCGGTCACTCTTGCTGGTAATGACTAGGTCTAGGATACTTTTGCCCCTGGTGGGGGTGTGGATAAGCTGATCCAGGGCACTAGAATTTACGAATTCCAGAAAGCGCTGAATGAAGGAGTTGGAACATGATTAGTTTTCCCAGTTAATGGTGGGATAGTTGAAATCGCCCATTATTAGAGTGCCTAGTTGAACCCTAATATTTTCCAGTATATCAAGAAAAGAGGAGTGGGAATCCTGGGGCATGGTGGGGGATCTGTAGCAAGCTACAACTTAGATTGGAGTTTTGCCCAGAGTTAGTTGCAGTGGGATAACCTCGGATGCATTATGCTGAGTGTGAAGATTGGGGGAAGATGGGTGAAGGCTGCCAGCCTAGTCAAATAGAATTTGATACATAATTCTAAAATTTGTATATATAAATGTAAAATACAGGCTTGTGTTCTTAAATGACAGAAAACACTGTAAAATGTGAACTTCAACATTGTTGCAACATTGCCATCTGCTGTAAGGAAAACTAAGCCGAGCATTTCAAATGTTCATTGAAGTAAAATTATGTAAATAGTGGTGCGGAAGTGAGTGGCTGAACACATTCCTTCTATTGTCTTAACTTAAGGAATAATTGCTAGAGTGTACATGTGAAATGTCTTTTATTGTTGCTTTTTCCTGAGCAGGTGTTAGATTGCTAAATAATGCAGTTGTTGGCCTGGGAACTCCAGACTAAGTGTCAAAATGATGTAATGTGTATACTGGGAAACCCTAAGTATCAAAATGATGTAATATGGAAGGTCCTAGCAAATATGCTTGTTAGTGAGTTTAAAAACTACTGTTCAGAGAGAGACTGTGAGCATTTTGATCTTGATATCAAACTTATCAGTACTCTGCCTGCTGTCTTATGTAAGTAGTGTCTTAGAAATATGTTTTCTTGTAGCAATAGCTAGGAACTTAGAAGAAAGTTAGACAAGTGTTTTTCTGTTATACCAGAACTTTCCTACTGTATTGTTTTAAGCTTCTGTGTGATTTCTGAACTCTTAGATATCACTGTGGTGTAGTAGTATTGTCTTGTGTTTTTATTATTTATTATCAAATATTTTAAAAACCTTTACCTGTGGCTGGTTTGTGTAGAGATAAGTAAGCTCTAGAGTACATTGCATATTTATAGAGTTTATTGTAATAAGCCACTCTAATAAGCCATAGACTGAATAGCCACATTACCAATTGGATATTAATATTGCACAGTAATAATTGGACACCCTTTTAAGGGCCTTTGAGTAGCTGATAAGTATTAGCTGGTGGTGGCAGAAATAACTACTGTATAGTCTAGGTAAAGGGGCACAGCTGGAGAATCTGTGTCAGCTTTTCCCAGAAGTGTCTGTGAAGTTGTATAAATACTTACTTCAAAGTGTGTGGCGTGTCAGCTACCTGGGCAGGGACACAAAGCACTGGTGGGACAGAGAGGGTACTAGAGGTTAGCTTGCCAGCTAGGCTGAGATCTGGACCCTATAGCTGTGCCAGTGGGGAGTCTTATTGGGGACCTGGGAAGCAAGGGAGCAACTAGCTCCAGACTGA
Organism: Protopterus annectens; assembly: GCF_019279795.1. Lineage (NCBI taxonomy): Eukaryota > Metazoa > Chordata > Ceratodontiformes > Protopteridae > Protopterus > Protopterus annectens. The sequence continues at coordinate 1,620,235,619 of NC_056728.1, read as the reverse complement.
CTGTGATCTCTGTGTGCACTTAAGGGAAATTGTACTTTACTGTGTGCATTTGTTATCCTTTCCTCTTCTATGAGGTGACCTCCCTGGTGTTGGTGGTGAAGACTGAAACTCCTTGATTGCTGGGCCAGGGCACGGTCGTCACAGTTCTGGTGGCAGTGGTTGGGGTAAGATATCTTCACATTTGTGGTTCACAGTTGTTGGGAAGATATCCTCACTTGTGGTTTGCAGTGGTGTGGGTAGAGTGAATCCTGTAGCTTATGTACAGTGATCTCTGAAGGTGTTTTGTACTCTAAATCAGCCACACAGTGTATACTTAGAGTTCAGATCACAATTGTTTTATTTCTTTTGTTAGCTTAGTTAGTGAGGGTGAGCAGGCAGCATGTCAGCAGAGAGGTATGGAAAGCTGACAAGGAGCCAGCTGGTGGAGATGTGCCAGGCTAGCGTACTGGTGCATGGAAACCTGACTAAGACAGACCTGACTGCAGCCTTGGCTACAGCTGCATCAGAAAACAGCATCCAGGAGGACAATCAGACTGACAGTGGAGATACAATATCCTCAGAGAATGGACAGCTCAACCTTTCTGCGAAGGGCAATCAGAGTGGCAGTGGAGATACAATATCGTTTGGAGAATGGACAGCTCAACCTTTCTTCAGTGGACTTAAAAATCCAGCTGGAGCTAAACAGACTTCAGTTGGAAGCCAGGCATTTGGAGATAGAAGCCAAAGAAAAGGAGCATCAGAGGAAGCATGAGAGGGAAATGCTGAGTCTTCACCAGAGTCATGGAGGTAATGGGGAAGGGAATACTGGACCCCAGAAGCACAAAAGGTCAATAAATTTCTTCCACAATTTAAGGAGGGGGATAATTTTGATAGTTTCATTCACATGTTTGAAAGGGTATGCAAACAGTATATTGTTGACCAAAGGCTCTGGGTACGGTTCCTGACCCTCTTACTCCATGGGAAAGCTGTAACTTGTATAGCACAAATGCCTGACTCTGTTTTGATTATACTGCTGTAAAAAATGTCTGTTAGAATGTTTTAAGCTAACACCTGAAATGTATAGGAAAACGTTTTGTGAGTATAGACGCAAGGCAGACCCAAATGTATGTGAATATGTTGCTGAACTGAGCACTTATTTTCATAGCTCAGTGAGTGGATGTCAGGTCACCACTTTTGAAGGGCTGGCAGACATTTTGGTGAGGGAACAAGCCCTTAGCACTTTGCCTGAGGACATGAGGATCTGGTTAGCTGATAGACAATGTGCTACTTCATATGAGTTGGGGAAGAAGGGAGACCTATAACTGGCCAGCAGGGAAGCTCTGCAAAGGAAGGGGACCCCCCAGTACTGCTCACGGGTCTAAATGAACCCATGGTGGGCAACACAGACTGCCCCAACAGAATCTGCCAGTAGCAGGAGAAGCCACTAGTCCAGGTACACATCCAGGACCTAGGGTGAAATGTTTTCTATGCAACCAGTGGGGCCATGTGGCATACAGATGTCCACAGAGGCAAGGTGGGGAACCAAAGGTGAGGGAGCAAGTAAGTGGTAAAGACAAAATGCCAATAGTATGCTCTCTTGAGACAACAGGGGTACGTAACTACCATCTTGCAGATGTCCTGAGAGGGAAGGATTAAGATGAGGCAGTAGCATGTACTTATGCAGTTATACGCAGTGAGGCTAAGAGACAGACATGTGTGTCTGCTAGCCTGGAGTAGACCCAGACAGACTGCATACTTGCAGCCAGGACTGCTGAGGTGGTTACTTCAGGGAGGGAGCTACTCTGTAGCAGTGAGACTAAATGTGAGCCACAGCTGCTTGTGGGTACTGATGTTCCCTTGGACAGGGTAACTGCAAAGGTAGAGGTGAGTAGTAGTACCTAGGCTGACAGTGAGGTACCACTGTCAGAGGATGCCAGACTTCCTGTGGAAGGGGAGCTGGGAAGGGTTACAAGGAGAGAGTTGAGACAGGCTCAGCTCTCAGACCCTACATTGCAAGGCCTGAGGCAGGTAGCTAGGGAGGCACCTGATTCTCAAGGGAAGGAGGAATCTGTATACTGGGACAAAGAGTTACTATATGGAGAGTGGACCCTTGAGGGAGGGCTAAAAGGTGAGAGAGTACAGCAGTTGGTAGTGCCTACAGCTTACCGTCTGGCGCTTCTAGCCATAGCCCATGATATTCCCTTTGCAGGTCATATGAGCATAAAACGTACAAAGAGGTGTATTATGCAGAACTTCTATTGGCCTGGAATTTCCAGAGATGTGACAAGGTACGGCAGGACCTGTGAGCGGTGTCAAAAGGTAGGCAAGGCAGGAGACAAGGTGTGAGCTCCTTTGATGCCTTTGCCTGTGATTGAGGAGCCATTTCAGAGGGTAGCTATGGATATTGTGGGTCCTCTGAGTACCCCAAGTTCCACAGGGAAAAAGTATATCCTAGTGTTAGTGGATTATGCTACACAATACCCTGAGGCAGTGACTTTATCGTCCATTGAGGCAGAGAAGGTGGCAGATGCTTTGTTAGAGACTTTCTGCAGGGTAGATTTCCCAAAAGAAATACTGTCTGACAGAGGTGCCAATTTCATGTCAAACCTGCTGGCTTGTCTGTGGAAGTCCTGTGTGGTGAAGCACATGAAGACCACCCCTACCATACCCAATCGAATGGTCTTGATGAGAGGTTAAACTCTATAATCAAGTCCATGCTACGGGCATTTGCAGATCAGTTTAAGAGGGAGTGGGACAAATATTTGCCCCATCTGTTGTTTGCTTACAGAGAGATTCCCCAGGAATCCACAGGGTTTTCACCCTTTGAATTGCTATATGGGCATAGAGTGAGGGGACCTCTAGATTTAATTTGAAATGAGTTGGAAGGTGAGTCTCACAAGGAGTCTGTTGTGGCATATGTCCTAAACCTCAGGACTAGGATCAGGGACCTCAGGGGCTTGGGCCCAGGAGAACCTGGAAGAAGCCCAACAACAGAAAAGGGTGTGGTATGACAGGAATGCTCAAGCTAGAGAATATGCTGTGGGGCAGCAGGTAATGGTTCTCATTCCTGTCAGACACAACAAGCTGCAAGCAGCTTGGGAGGGACCCTACAAAATGGTAGGAAAGTTAAGTGATGTTAACTACATGGTGGAAGTGCTACGCAGACGTCAGGGGCACAAATTGTACCATGTTAACATGATGAAACCTTAACATGATAGGGAGGCCCTTGTGCTGAGCATTTGCAGTGGATTGCAGGAGGAGTCTGAGGGAGATTTGGGGACTGACCTCTTCAGTGAGGCTCGGGCTGACACCTCGGTGGAAGGTGTAGCAATTTACCAGCTGCTATCTCCTACCCAGGTTCGAGAAAGCCAAGCAGTGTTGCAGGAATTTGGGGACGTGTTCACTGGAAAACCAGGGTGCACCCACCTGGTGCAGCACCAGGTGGATACAGGACCCCAAAGGCCTATAAGGCAGGTCCTTATAGGGTGCCTGAGAAAGTCAAACAGACTTGAGGAAAGAGGTACAGGAGATGTTGGAACTAGGGGTAATTCAAGAGTCCAACAGTCCCTGGACCACGCCAGTGGTGTTGGTGCCAAAGAAGGATGGCAACACCAGGTTCTGTGTGGATTATAGGAAATTAAATAGTCACACAGAGTCAGATGCTTATCCCATGCCTAGGACAGATGGGGCCCTAGAGAAGCTGGGTGGGGCTAAGTATCTTACAACCATTGATCTTACCAAGGGTTACTGGCAGGTGCCCTTGACTCCCAGTGCTAGAGAGAAGTCAGCCTTTGTGACACCTTTTGGCTTGTATGAGTTCACAAAGATTACCTTTGGGATGAAGAATGCCACAGCGACTTTCCAGAGGCTGGTGGATAATATCCTAGCAGGAGCAGGAGGGTTTGCCCTTGTTTACCTAGATGATATTACCATCTACAGCCATTCCTGGCCAGAGCACCTTCAGCATGTCAGGGAGGTGCTGGGCAGACTACAGAGGGCAGGGTTTACCATTAAGCCAAACAAATGTCAGGTGGGTATGGCAGAGGTCTCCTACCTGGGACATAGAATGCAGAGTGGTAAGATAAGGCCAGAACCTGACAAAGTGGAAGCTATTCAGGCACGGCCTGCACCTATTACCAAAACGCAGGTGAGGGCATTCTTAGGGACAGCAGGGTACTACATACAGTTCATCCTTAGTTATAGTACCATAGCTGCTCCCCTCACAGACCTGACAAGGAAGAACAGGCCAGATAAGGTATTGTGGACCCCAGCATGTGTGCAGGCATTTCAGAAGCTTAAAGAAGCTTTGGGAGGATCCCTGTTAGCCAGTCCAGATTACAGCAAAGATTTTGTTGTGCAGGTAAATGCTTCAAACCATGGGGTGGGGGCTGTGCTTTGCCAGATTTCTTCAGTGGGGGAAGAGAACCATTGGTTTATCTCAGTTGTAGGTTCCAACCCAGGGAGGAATGCTATGCAGCTGTAGAAAAGGAATGTCTAGCCATAGTGTGGGCACTGCAAAAACTTCAGCCTTATCTGTATGGAAGAAAATTCACTGTAATGACAGATCACAACCCCCTAATATGGTTAAACAGAGCCAGTCAGCAAAATGCCAAGTTGCTAAGATGGAGCCTGGGGTTGCAAGCATATATGTCAGTGCAGCACCACAGTGGGAGTAGCAATGCCAATGCAGATGGGCTCTCAAGACAGGGAATGGGGTGAGGTACACCCAGATAGACCTAACCCTCTCAAGCGACGTTTATCAAGGGTCACTTGAAAAACTCGCTTGAGTTCTCCAGGGGGGAGGAGATGTGAAGATTGGGGGAAGATGGGCGAAGGCTGCCAGCCTAGTCAAATAAAATTTGATACATAATTCTATAACTTGTATATATAAATGTAAAATACAGGCTTGTGTTCTTAAATGAAAGAAAACACTATAAAATGTGAACTTCATGATTGTTGCAACATTGCCATCTGCTGTAAGGAAAACTAAGCCAAGCATTTCAAATGTTTTTGAAGTAAAATTATCTAAATAGTGGTGCTAAAGCGGCTGGCTGAACACATTCTTTTTATTGTCTTAACTTAAGGAATAATTGCTAGAGTGTACATGTGAAATGTCTTTTATTATTGTAGTTTCCTGAGCAGGTGTTAGATTGCTAAATAATGCAGTTGTTGGCCTGGGAACTCCAGACTAAGTGTCAAAATGATGTAATGTGTATACTGGGAAAACCTAAGTGTAAAAAGTATGTAATTTGGGAGGCCCTAGCAAAGATGTTTGTTAGTGAGTTTAAAAACTATTGTTCAGAGAGAGACTGTGAGCATTTTGATCTTGATATCAAACTTATCAGCACTCCGCCTATTGTCTTATGTAAGTAGTGTCTTAGAAATATGTTTTCTTGTAGTAATAGCTAGGAACTTAGAAGAAAGTTAGACAAGTGTTTTTCTGTTATACCAGAACTTTCCTACTGTATTGTTTTAAGTTTCTGTGTCATCTCTGAACTCTTAGATATCACTGTGGTGTAGTAGTATTGTCTTGTGTTTTATTTACTATTAAATATTTTAAAAACCTTTACCTGTGGCTGGTTTGTGTAGAGATAAGTAACCTCTAGAGTACATTGCATATTTATAGAGTTTATTGCAATAAGCAACTCTAATATGCCTTAGACTGAATAGTCACATTACCAATTGGATAATAATATTGCACAGTAATACATGGACACCATTTTAAGGGCCTTTGGGTAGCTGATAAGTATTAGCTGGTGGTGGTAGAAATTACTACCGTATAGTCTGGGTAAAGGGGCACAGTTGGAGAATCTGTGTCAGCCTTTCCCAAGATTGTCTGTGAAGTTGTATAAATACTTATCTCAATGTGTGTGTGGTGTGTCAGCTACCTGGGCAGGGACATGAAGCACTGGTGGGACAGAGAGGGTAAATGGAGGTTAGCTTGCCAGCTAGGCTGGGATCTGGACCCTATAGCTGTGCCAGTGGGGAGTCGTATTGGGCCCAGGGAAGCAAGGGAGCAACCAGCCCCAGACTGACTGTGATCTCTGTGTGCACTTAAGGAAAATTGTACTTTACTGTGTGTATTTGTTATCCTTTCCTCTTCTATGAGGCGACCTCCTTGGTGTTGGTGGTGAGGATTGAGGCTCCTTGATTGCTGGGCCAGGGCACGGTCATCACACTGAGCAACTAGCATATATACATACAGCACAAATACAGAAATAGCCCAGTAAAACGGACATGCTCAGTGCAGCACGGAGGTGAGTCAACAAAACCTATGTCAAGTATCGTTCTTGGCTGTAGTAAGTGTGGTTTCACTCATGAGTCCAAAATAGAAAAGTGCTTAGCATTTGGTCAGCAATGCCAAAAGTGTAAAAAATGGAACCACTTTCAAAAGCTCTGTAAATCAAGCAAGCCTCATTCATTTATTAAGAAAGGTCACTCAAAAAAGCAAGTTGATCATATAGAAAGCTGCAACTCTACTTTCTATGTAGTGGTTGGTGAAAAGGTTAATGCAGTTGACTTGGCATAAAATGAAGTGTTTTGTATTGGCCTGATTAATGGTAAACCCACAGACCTCAAAGTGTACACTGGTTCAAAGTGCAATGTTATGTCAGCAGAAACATTTTCTAGAGTAAGAGCCGGTGAACAACTTAATTTGGCCAATTGTGCTAAGCTTGCTGCTTATGGAGGTGAAAAGATTCAAACTGAAGACTCAGTAGTGCTTTAATGCTATTCCACTGGGAAAAGTTACAGCTTGCAATTTTATGTAGTCAAAAGACCTGTATAGTCATTATTAGGTCTCAGAGACAGTTTAAAAATGAAACTGCTTTCTTTTACCAAAGAAGTCCATCATGTAAGCACATGTCCTAGTTTCAGTTTCACCAATGCTATTTTCACAAGAGTATGCTGATATTTTCGAAGACAAGCTAGGTAAACTTACAGTTGTGTAATCCATGAAATTAGACCCAGAGGTCAATCCAGTGGTCAGACAAGCGAGAAGAGTTCCGATAGCTATGCAGGAAAGAGTTAAAGTCCAGTTAGATAAAATGGTGCAGCAAGTCCAGTTACAGAACCAACTGAATGGTTGTCTTCCATGGTAGTTGCTATTAAGAAAAGCTCAGATGAAATCAGAATATGTATTGACCCAAGAGACTTAAAACATTAAAGAGACCCCATCATCCTAGGCGTACAGTTGAGGAAGTTGCTACTCTCATGCCAAATGTCACTGTTTCTTCTGCCTTAGATGTGAAGAGTTCATTCTGGCAAGTAATGCTTGATCGCAGATCTTCACTATTGATATATTCGTTACTCTGTTTGGTAGATACAGATTTCTCAGAATGCATTTTGGAATAAGTCCAGCCAGTGAAGTCTTTCAGCGTGCAATGGAGCAAATTTTTTCAGGCAATCTGTGTGCTATAATAGTGGATGATTTACTAGCTGGAGGAAATTGTGAAACAGAGCATGACAGAAACCTCACGAAAGTTCAAGAAAGAGCACATGAAATGAATCTAAAGCTCAATCCCCTGAAATGTAAATTCACGCTATCAGAAGTTACTTATGTCAGTCATTTATTTACCAGTTCAGGCTTACAACCAAATTTACGATCAGATCCTTCCAAAAAAAAAAAAAAAAAGGCATTCTTGAGATGCCAACTCCAGACAATGCCCAAGCCTTACAGCATTTTCATGGTATGGTTAACTATATGGGCAAGTTTATACCAGACTTCAGTGAATTATCAGTGCCCTTGAGAGAGATGACATGAAAAATGTTACCTGGTCATGTCTGGAACAACACTACAGAGCATTTGATGACCTAAAACAGAAAATTGGCAGTCCACCAACGTTAAGACACTATGATGTCCACAAACCAGTAATTATTTCCTGTGATGTTTCAAAGTTCAGTCTTGGTGCAGTTATTCTACAAAAGGGCAGACCAGTGGCCTATGCGTCTAGACCTCTTACCCAAACTGAGATGCAGTATGCTCAGATTGAGAAGGAACTTTTGGTAATTGTATTCACATGTTCGAAGTTCCATGATTATATTTATGGCCGAGCTATCCAGATTGAGACTGATCATCAACCTCTAGTTACTATTTTAAAGAAGCCTATACATACAGCTCCAACAAGACTACAAAGAATGATGCTCCGATTACAAAAGTACAACTTCAAAATGGTCTATACAAAAGGCAAACTTCTGTATCTGGCTGATACCTTATCCAGATTACCCAGAAATACCAAAGAAAAGCTTGATGCAGGGAGTTTTCACTTCAGTGTCATGGAAGTGCATAATTTTTCTACCACAAGACTTGATGAGCTAAGAGATCATACAAAGACTGATCCAATTTTGCAAAAGCTCAACCACTTCATCAATGTTGGACAATAAGGTGTAACAATAAAGCAAGGGAGAACCCCCCCCCCCACCACCACCACACACACAAAAACAGAAAGCTCTATACATAGAGAATGCTAAGCAGCAGGCAGAAGGCGAGAGCTGAGAAGGAGAAATTCAACCATTAGAAACATTGTGCCATGGCAAATAAAGAGGGAGAAGCATTACCTGGTCAGAGTTCTGAATTAATTTCTATCATTTTTAGAGAGAAACCTCAAATAAGGGAGGACTGTAAGTAATAGCTTCATGTAAATTAGGAAAAAAAATTAAGATAAATCCTTTGCAAGGGGACAGTAACCTAGATAAAAGAAAGAAACTGAGGCAAGGGTGTTCAATCACCCTGAAAACAGGAACAGGAACACAGAGCTTGAAATTAAAATGAAAAGGTAGTGTATACTAAGGGGAAAAATATTCTTGAACAGAATCTTAAAGATACTTCCACAGAGCCAAAATGCATGAGCTCTAACCAAAAGGAAGAGGGTTCTATGCATCAGGTTCATAAAGAAATATTAAATAAAGCAGAGATAGCAACTGACACTAAATCTAAATAATTAAGCAATAATACACAACTGTGTGCGTGTGTGTGTGTGTGTGTGTGTGTGTGTGTGTGTGTGTGTGTGTGTGTGTGTGTGTGTGTGTGTGTGTGTGCGTGTGTGTGCGTGTGTGTGTGTGTGTGTGTGTGTGTGTGTGTGTGTGTGTGTGTATGTGGAGGAGGAGTGAATCAGGATTTACCTATGAGCTTGATCACGAGAGCAAAGCATGCATATGGGAATTCCATTCCCATGCTTGAACAATATATCAGTGCAGGAAAATCAATGGAAAAAACAGACAGAATCTCTGTTGCTCTTTTTTGTTTTTACTTTTTAAAAAAATTGAGATTTTATGAGGGACAGTGGAGACATACAGCCATGTTTCTGTTTCTTTGGTTTTGCAAAACGTACCCGACTTTTCTCATATTTTACTCTTTCCCCAACATATGATAATAAAAAGTCTGGCTGCTCAATGGTACTTTAGTGGCCAGACATTTTTCTGTTGGTATATGCTTGAGTTACAACAGGCATGTTAATTGGGCTGTCCAATCAGAGTGTTCATTTCTGAACAGCACTAAGCCGTTATTGCATAATACTGGTATGTATATTCCCTTTTTGATGAGAAGAGTTAGACAATGAAATCCCAGTGCTTGTATTGGTACATGAGGAGGCTGTACCTTCCTCTTCATAACAGACTGACCTTGTGGAAACTCCAGAGTCGGCAGACAATCAGTTAAGTCAGTTAAATTTTAAGAAAACAGAGTGAGAAGATGATACTTTGAGCATAAAATGAGATAATATAGCTGAAATTGCAGAGTAAGAAGCTGAACAGGGTGTTTCTACTTCCTGTCATACCCTTTGAGTTATGACTGGAAGTGGCTAGACAGATAGAGAGAGAGAGAGACCAAAATGCAAATCAAGTCTGAGCCTTTTTTGGGACAAGCTACATACTGCAGGAAATTCATTCCAGACTTTGATGCTATAGCCCTTCCCCAAAATAACTTCACTAGGGGCAGAAGAACAGATAGGGTTAAGGGGAAAGAGGAAGCAAATGCGGCTTTCAAAAAACTAAAACAAAGTCAGCGTGTGGAGCTCTTTCTGGTATCTTAGGGCTTTTATAAGTCCTTTATTTTGTACACTGATGCCCTTGAGGTTGGGTTAGGGACTGTGTTCGCCCAGCCGTCAGATAGTATGTTCCATTAGCAAAAACTAAACAAAATGGAAAGCAGGTGTTTGACCATCAAATGAGAATGCTTAGCAATAACATGTGTACTTAGAACACTGAAGTACTGCTTATTTTAAGTTTTTAAGTTCATGGGCATATGCTAGGATAACAACCACTAGGGCCTTTTTGAGAACAGCCACACAATCCAACCCAATGTATCATGGACATTTATTAGAAGCGAGTATATTAGCTAGGAAGTTTCTAAACGTTATTTGGAGAGGTATGTTAGTTTGGGCATACTTACTGTCTGCCTCTGTCTATCAGAAACATGGGGAGTCAGACCCAGGATAAATTCATCTTCTTTATATATAATGTCCCCCACCTCCAGTAAATTCACTGGGAAAAGGAGGTCAGCATCAAGCTTTGTAGATGAGCTCTGGCACAGCAACTGTTCTACCTTAAAATCTAGCACTGACATGGCACACACCATCACAATGTGAATGGTCTATCCAGGATTCAGAGACCCCCTAGCTGGCTCAAAGTCAATGGCTTCAAGCTGGGGAGAGGGTCATCTGCAATATAGTGTGTCACTACTAGTGATGCCTAGTAGGCAGTACCTGTAGGGGATGTACGGCAGCTAGGCAAGCATGTTTTATGGGAGTTAGTGCACTGGAGGTAGTTATCCCTTTAAAGTGGTATCTGTCAGGCAAGTAAGGTAGTGCAGCTAACTACTTAAGGTGCATTAAGCTAAGTAATGGCAAAGTGCACTGAAGAATTCCAGAGGGTGTGCCTTATCAGAAGAGGTATTCCATGAGAGCCCTAGGTGTTGGGAAACACATTTCCATCAGGAGTGGTGAAGAAGTATAGCAATTGTCTCTTAAATTTGAAAGTGTGGCTCTGGGAGTTATGTTGGGAACTGGAGCTGTTTAGTAAAATCAATATTTTTGTACAGGTGGTACCTCACAGTTCAACACCTTGCAACTCAACCATTTTGCAATTCAACCGCACTTTCGACTCCTGGGCATCCTGCAATTCAACCTCCATTTCGCAAATCAACCTGGAAAGGAGGCTGAAAAGTTGTTCATTGTTTTCTGTTGTTGTTGTGTTGTTTATGTAGTGCAGCTGTTTCTTTTAAGTGTTGCGAGGAAGTGAAGAAATTGGGCCAAAGAACAGTGAAAAGGAGAGTGATACTGTCAGCAAAGATAAGTGGCTGAGCATTGAAAAGTAGAAAGAAATCAAGACAAAGTTGAGAGAGGAGGAAAAAATAGGATGAATAGCAGAACAGTATGGGGTGCCTAGGTCTACAGTCTCAACATTGTGGAAAAACAGAGATGACATCATTGATGCTAAGGTGTCAAAAGGAGCAGCAAATGTTTTTGGGCAAACACAAAAAAACAATTCATGAAGATATGGAGAAGATGCTTCTTGTCTGGATCCAGGAAAGGCAGATGAAGGGAGATCCACTAACTCAGAGCATGATCTGTGAGAAAGCCAAGCTCATATTTAAAGACCTACAAAAAAACTCCAGGAAGTAGCTCACATCAAACAGAGGAATTTAAAGCAAATATGGGATGGTTCCACAGATTAAAAAAAAAGAAGTTGCATCCATAATGTTCTGAGACAAGGAGAGGCAGCTAGCTCTGACAAAGAAGGTGCACAGAAAATGTTCAAGAAATTTGAAGAATTGATAGAGGGAGAAGGGTATCTGCCAAAACAGACTTTTAATTGAGATGAAACGGGGCTTTTCTGGAAGAGATTGCCAAGTATGACTTACATAACCCAAGAAGAATTTAGGATTACAGGTCACAAGCCCATGACTCCTCCTGGCAGCAAACATCAGTGGAGACTTCAAGCTGAAGCCTCTGCTGGTGCATCACTCAGAAAACCCATGATGCTTTGGAAAAAGGTTTGTAAAATCAAAACTACCTGTAATGTGGAAATCAAACACTAAAGCTTCGGTAGACCAGTCAATTTTTAAAGAATTGGATTTACAGAGTTTGCTCCAAGTATCAAGAAGTACCTGGCAGACAACAACTTGGCAATGAAAGCTCTTCTGCTTCTGGACAATGCCTCTGCCCACACAAGAGAGTTAGAGGAAATTCTTCAGATACAGAATGATTTCATTAAGGTTAAGTTCCTGCCTGCCAACACAGCTTCTCTCATTCCAAATATGGATCAACAAGTCAATCCCTACTTCAAGAAGATCTACACAAAAGCACTCTTCTCAGGGCTCTTTGACATGACCCATTCTTCAGAAAAAACACTGAAGGAATTCTGTTAGACTGAGTTCAACATTCTTCATGCTATATCATTATCAAAAGTGCCAGGGATGGAGTTTTGCAGAAAGCCCTTTGTGCAGCCTGGAGGCAACTGGTCCCTTTCTTTTCCCAGGGTAAATTGTGGATAAAGCAGCTGAAGATGTTGAAGCAACTGAAGTGCTGCAAGAGATCGTTTCCACAGCAGAGCACCTGGACATAGGGGAGGTGGATGTGGAGGAACTGCTACAAGACCATGAGAACAAGCTCACAATTGAGGAACTTACAGCACTTTGCAATAAGCACTTCAAAGATAAAGGAAGGGAAATTTCTTCTGAAGATGAGGAAGCCAGGGAAAAAAGACCTATGCCAACAGCTTCCATTAAAGAATTTTATCCAACTGGGAGAAGCTGCAGGCTACAGTCTTGGAGTGGCACCCCAACTCAGGTGACATCAACAGGATGACGGACTTGTTTAACAACATAATCATGCACCACTTCAAGATCATACTGAAAAAGAGGGTGAGACAAGTCACCCTGGACAATTTTTTCACCTACACCTGCCATAAAACAGAGGGAACAGGCAGGACAGGATGAAGAAGACTTCCCTTCCAACAATTAAAGACTAAGTGTACTCTATAAATAGTATACATATGTTGACTCATGTTCAGTTTTTTGGCATGGACACTGGTAGGGCTGGGCAGAGAGAATGGGCACAAACGTATGATGCCGACTCTCCCGAATGAATAAGCCAAACAGGGAAGCCACTCAGCAAAGTCCTGGAGAGGGATTAAAAAACAGACACACCAGTATACACTGTATTTCTGTGTTATTATTTCTTTTGGGGGTGTGGATAGGAAACTGTTGTAAGATGTTTTAAGTTAAAATGTTATTATATTTTTTGGAAGTGTGGATAGGAAACTGTTGTAAGATGTTTTAAGTTATAATTTAGATCACATTAAAGTGAACTAAATAAAACATTAATCATAATCAGAGACAACAGATATTCATTTCATAACTGCTATCGCACAATGATGTAATGAGCATGCGTTTTAGCTGGACAGGAAACATGTTAACTTGCATTCTTAGATGGATTTAACATCAAATAAAGTTTTAACATGATGTAAATCATAGTTTTAGGAACATACAGTAGTCCTCCATTCCTCTTCTCCTCCATTTAAGAGATGCTCTACACTTCAAATCATGGTGAGCTACATTTAAAAAAAATTTTTTTTTAGTGTATTTTTTAATTTTGTTTGGCCCAGGAACGAACAAAATCATTTTCCATACATTTGTAATGGAAATTGCATCTCACAATTCAACCATTTCACAATTCAACCGCCATTCTGCAACGGATTAAGGTTGAATTGTGAGGTATGACCTGTACAAGCTCAAATGTAAGAGATTTGTGTACTTTATATAGCAGTTTTGTTGGTAATTCAAATATTTCAGTGGAAGCAGACCTTCTTTGAACTTTCTGTTTGAAAGCTGTGCCTATTGACTGTTTTGCCAGCACTTGTGCTAACCTACAGGTACAACTGCTATGACCTCTGTTATCCTGAAGTTAGTGTTTAAGAATTATTTTTAGCTTTCTACATGTTTGGTTGGAAGCTTGTGAAAGACAATAAAATTCTTTTGTCCTTATCAAGTTCATTTTAAATTTTAACAGGTATACTCTTGCAGGCTTCTTTATTACAGTAAGTCTGCTAGTACAACATCACCATCCAAAATCTTGGCTGCAAATGACAGAGAAAGAGAGAGAGAGATAGGGACAGAGAGAGAGAGAGAGAGAGAGAGAGCAAACTATTTCCAAAATGTGTTTTGTCTTGGTTGAAAAGACTTGTCCATTTTGCAGTTCCACTACCAAATATTTAGTCTGTTTTGTTGTTTGCTACATTACTATTGAGACAGTAGATTAGTTGCTGTATCTCTCTGTAATGGTAGAGGAAAGAGAGAATACTGAAGCATTTCCTTTTATCTGCATGTGTTGCTAAGAGAAGAAGCAAATGACTAGTAGTGGTTATTTTATTACCATCACAGGTGGATATCTTATTTTTGTTTCTTGTGAGCTGTATTTTGATTTGGAATGTCATCATAGTGAAGCAACTGTAAAATAAATGTTCAAGGAACTGAGAATAACTTTGGCATCTCCCACTTCTATTGTGTGAAATAAATGTGTGTTGTTTTCTGTCATACAACTGAACACTACTTTATTTTGCCTTTCCAACAATAAAAAAAGAAGTTATGTACTTACCATAACATTCCATGTGAGTTGCTCATCTCGCCTTCATTCTTTACTGATGGGTTTGGAGCCGATCCCTCGGCTCCAAGTCGGCGAATTACAAAGCTCGAGGTCTTCAAATAGCTCGAGGCCAAGTCCCTATCCCATGATGCACCTACAGTTACCTCAGATCTTGTTTGCTGCATATAATAATACCATATGTCATTCTTTCACTCCCAAGAAAGGGTAGAAGGATTGAGCAACCAGGATGGATCCAGCATCCCGGTCATCTAACAGCCCAGGAGGGGGTAGGAGGGAGGGGCGTAGGAATAAAGGCGAGATGAACAACTCACATGGAACGTTATGGTAAGTACATAACTTCTCTATGTGAAGTTGTTCTATCTCACCGTTCACTCTTTACTGATGGGTAGCGTCCCAAGCACCATCAATCTCAGGTGGCTCATGGCAGTATATTTCTCAGGACCGTGGATCTAAAGGAGGCCCTGTCCCTGGAGGCCTTTTCAACTTTGTAATGAGTGATAAAGGTATGAGGTTTTGACCAAGTGGCTGCTGCGTAAATGTTATCAACAGGAAGTCTGGCAGAAAAAGCAGATGATGTAGAAACTGCTCTGGTTGAGTGAGCTTTAATTTTATGTGGCAAAGGCATATTGGCAGCTGAGTAAGCAAAAGTGATACAATCAGATAACCATTTAGACAGAGTTGTTTTAGCCACTGGTCTACCCTTCCTGGAGTCTGAAAATGAAACAAAAAGCTGGTCTGATTTTCTAAAGTCTTTTGTTCTATCCAAATAAAATCTGAGCTGTCTGTGAACATCAAGTTTGTACAGCATGTACTCTAAATTGTTTGAATGGTTGGGGAAGAAGATTGGCAAATCAATAATTTGGTTGAGATTGGTTTCAGAGCAAACTTTGGGCAAGAATGAGGGTTTTGTTCTAAGTGCGACTCTGTCAGCATGGAATATCTAAGGAGGCTTGATGGATAAAGCCTGAAGCTCTGACACTCTATGGGCAGAAGTAATAGCTACTAGAAAGATGTTTTCCATGACTAAAATCTGAAGTCACAAGAGGAAGCTGGCTCAAATGGCAGAAGAATTATGCGAAAAAGCATAAAATTTAGATTCCATAAAGAATAGGGAGATTTCACAGGTGGTCTAATATGAAAGGTCCCTTTGAGAAAGGCTTTGGATAACTTGTGAGACATAATATTCTATCCTTCAAATCCAAGATGAAAATTAGAAATAGCAGCCAGTTGAACACGAACTGTTGCTGCTGCAGCTCCTTTGTTAAAAATCATAGTCAAGAACTCTAAAATGGAGGCCATAGGGGCTTGGTAAGGATGAATATTGTTTTTAGAGGCCCATATAGAAAATTTGTTCCATTTCCTAAGATATAGCTTCAGTAGAGGATTTATGAGAGGATAAGAGGATATGTTTTGTCTCATTGGAGAGATTATGGAACCTGACTATTATGGGAATTGGATCAGCCAAGCTGTCAGCTTCAGGGACTGCAGAAAGGGATGAACTTCCCCCGATGAGTGCGTCAGAAGGTCCGGAACTGGGTTCAGAATCCAAGGGTCCTCCAAAAGATGAAGTCGAAGGAATGGGAACCAAATCTGACGAGGCCAATGACGGGCTATTAGAATGATGGGGTTCCCAGGGTTTTTGCTTTCTGTAGACCCTTGGGTATCAACGGGATTGGTGGAAATGCATACAGGAGACCCGGAGGCCAAACGTGTACAAGTGCATCCCTTGGGGCTTCTCCCGGAAGGGGAATCAGGGAAAGTCGCTTCTGCATTTGGTGTTCATGTGACTGGCAAAAAGGTCACAGCAAGGCTGGCCCCACCTGTGGAATATCCTGTCCGCTATTTCTTTCTTGAGGGACCACTCGTGGGGCAACAAGATTGCCCTGCTCAGCTTGTCTGCTATCACGTTGGATTTCCCCGGGATGTGTGTTGCCAACAGAAAGCAATCACAAATGGGCGTCCTATTATGAAATGAAGTGAGGTCAACCACCACTGAAGATCCTTTTTGCAGGAATTTGTGATCATTATCGTGTGAGACATGGGAAGCTCTTGGTAAGACCATTGAGTGAACAACAGCCATTGTAGTATCCGCATGTGCATACAAGCTAGTGGTATGGCTAGAATTGCTGCTGCCATCATGCCTTACAATTTCAGAACTTCTGATGCTGGTGCTCTGTCTTTGGATATCAGAACGCTGACATGCTGACGAAGAAGAAAGACTCTTTCTACTGGAATCCTTAATGTGGTGGTGGTGGTGTCCAGTTCTGCCCTGATAAAAATGATATGCTGCGATGGCGATAAGGCAGATTTTTCTGAGATGACTGTAATGCCCAGTTGATTGCAGAGTGACAGAGTGGACTCCCTGGCCTGAATGAGTTGATGCCTGGTGGTGGTGGTAAGGAGCCAATCGTCTAGGTACAGAAACACCTGGAATCCTAGATGCCTCAGGTGAGCCCTAACCACTGCCATGCATTTGGTGAACACTCTGGGGGCTGTAGTGAGACCAAAGGGCAGGGCTCAAAACTGGTAATGATAGGCTCCCAGCCAGAAGCACAGATGATCCCTGGATGGCCTGGCCATTTTTATGTGGTAGTACGCATCCTTGAGATCTATCAAGCACATCCAATTGTCTTTCCCTAAGAAGGGAAGTATAGACTGAAGCATGACCATCCGAAACTTCTCTTTCTTTACATATTTGTTCATTCTGCTGAGGTCCAATATGGGTCTCCAGTCCTCTGCCTTTTTTGGAACTAAAAAGAATCTTGAGTAAGTTCCGGATCCTGTCTGGTCTGCTGGGAGTGGCTGGATGACTCTTTTTCTTAGCAACGTTTGGACCTCTATTGTTGCTTGTTCCCTGTAAATGGGTGGAACGTCTAGGATTTTTTATGGGTGGAGGGGGTGTGGCGAATGGGATGAAGTATCCTCTGGAAATGATACTTTGTACCCAGCTGTCTTTTGTTATTTTGAGCCAGGCGTCTGGGTACAAAGATAAGCGACCCCCGACTGCCTCCAGAGCAGGACAGTCAGGCCTACTTTCAGGAGAGCTGGTAGGGCTTCCCAGAGAAGTGATCTCTGTCACCCTGGTGTTGCGGACCCCCTCTGCCACAAGGGCGGTGTCTTCCATTATTGCACCAAAAGACAGAAAGAAACTAGTGACCAAACTGCAGAAGTGTGCAAACCAAATACTCCTACAATATTGTCTTACAATACACTTTTTTGCTTTACTTTGTGGACTACCAGCATTTTCTACAGCATCAATATACCAGTGGTTTTATTGTGGAGTATTTGGTTTGCACACTTCTGCAGTTTGGTCAGTCTTCCATTATTGCCCCCTCCTCTGCCTCTGGAGGGGGGTTCACCACATGTGTCCTGAAAGGCTCATTGGGCTTTTCGGAACCACATTTTTCCTCCCCTTTGACCCTTAGGGTAGGGTCTGGTAGGGGTGGAAAAATGGACCCCAATGGCAAACAGAGTCTTTCCGTCCTGCTCACACCTGGTTAAGGTTTCCTTCACTTTAGGCCCAAAAGGGGAAGAGACATCAAAGTGAGTATTCACGAAGGATGACTTGAATGGCTCCACAAAGGAACACAAGCACATCCAGGAGTGTCTCCTAAGAGCAATTCCTGTACCCACTGCCCTACTCGTTCCACCAGCTGCATATGAGATGAGGTGCATGGATGAGTTTACTACAGAACTAAGGGTAGCAAGCTGGGCGGCAACTTTGTTGGTAGCTCCTGCAGCTTCTGTAGCCTGAAGAGTATCTCCTAGCTCTTTAAGGAGATCACTTTGTAACCTGGTAAAATGGGTTAAATAGTTGAGCGAACAAAGGGCAAAAGTCACTGAACTAAACATGCGCTTCCCATATCTATCCATGATCCTGGAGTCTCTGTTAGGAGGATGGATAGACGAGGAAGTTTCAGACATTTCCTTTTTGGTGGCTGGTGCCACCACCATGGCATCAACTGGAACACATTTTGTCAAGAAAGATTTGTCAAGGGGGGCAGAAATTAACTTATTAGGCCTCCTAGGGACAGGCTCCATAGTATCCGGAGACACCCACGCCTTTCGTGAGACCAACAGAATCAGCTCATTGAAGGGTGGAGACACCCAAGAGGTGGAGGGCTGAGACCCGAAAGCCTTCAGGAGAACTGACTCATCCTCAGTAGGACTTTTGGACTGCCAGTCACCCCCCTGCCTAAGGATTTCAAGTATCTCAGCGAATGAGATATCTTCAGAGGTGGACTGTGCAGACCGTTCTGACTCATCTAAGTCAGTATCAGATGTTAGAGACTCCTGGGGGGGAAGTCTAGATGTTTCCTCTTACACAATCTCTTCCTGGGAACCTCATCAGTGGGTGCTTCCGGTGAGGTCTCGGAAGAGCAAGGGCCACACAGTGGGGCTTCCTGAGGCTCTGGGTCTCTACTCTTAGTCAGGATGTGTGAGGCAGAAGCAGACACAGGCACTTTAGGGGAGGATTAAGCCAGACCTGAGGTCGAGGATGTCTTAGGAGACATAACTCTCCTCATGACATCGAAAGCACCTCTGCTCCGATGTGAGGGAACCGATGGATCCGAGGAAACTGTGGATAACCCCGGCACCGGGACAGTGGGCTCTGAACCAGAGGTAGGAGCGGAGCTCATCCGAGCTGGAGCCCCAAGAGGCAGAGTCGGAACCGACAAGTTGGTCCAACTATCCTCCCCTGACCCGACCAGAGAGTGTTGGCTGCTAGAGTCCTCGATCTGCACCGAGGATGTCAGAGTGCACGGAGCCGAAGACACACAAGCAGGCATCGGCTCCGAGGGTTCCACAATCAACAGGTCCGACTCCTCCGGCTCTGAAGGTCCAGCATGGCTCGGAGGAGGAATAGTTTGAGCTGGTGCAAGTGTTTTTGACTCTGAAGCCATTTGGGTCGAAGCCGATAAAATTTTTGCCAAGGCCAGTGCTGATAACAGCTTCTGCACCACACAATCCACATCCAGATGAGAAAGGCTGATAGAGGACTGAGATGAGCGCACCGAAGGTGGTACCAACTGTAGTAACGGACTCTTAGGAGCTTCGGATACCTGTTCCAAGACTGGGGACTGGCTCCGAAAAGAAAAGACTGTCGATTCCGATGGCAGTGGAGCCAAAGTCAAAGATCTTTTGGATTTCTTAGAGTTTGAAGTCTTGGAAGATTTTGAAGACTTGCTGGATCCATCTTGGTCGCTCAAAGCTTCTTGAAATAATGGTTTCAACAACCCTCTGTCAATCAGTTTTCTTTTCCATTCCTGTAGGACCCCAGAGGAGAAGGAATGGCATATAGAGCAGCTATCCTGTAAATGCAGGGCTCCTAGACAGTACACACAATTTACATGGCTGTCTGTTACAGACATCTTTTGGCCATACTTTGGGCACTTTTTGAAGCCAGACTTAGAGTGCTTCTCTTGGTCAGCCATTGAAAACTCTGAGAGAAAAATTACTGTCAACACAAAAAAATTCTAACAGTAATTATCCACAAAAAGCCTTAATCAAATCAGGCTAAGTCTCACACACACACACACACACACACACACACACACACACACACACACACACACACACACACACACACTAGTACAAATGTAAATATTAAAGTGACAGGAAAAAGGTAAATTACTGTCACCACAAACTGTCTTAACAGACACAATATGAGCAGTCTATGCAAGGAAAAAAGATAGCTGTTACAAGGTACAACACATTGTCTAAATATTCTAAGGAATATCTATGGCAAACCAAATTACTGTTAACTACAAAACTGTAACAGTAATTAATAAATTCAAGCCTTTCTAAAAAAATAAAATTCAAGGCTAAACACACTCTATTAATTAGAAAAGTTTTTAAACAAGGCCTAAAACAAAAGGCCAACTAGGAAAATTTTAAATCACACTAAGGGAAGGGACTAAAATGTAGTAACACACACCAGAAAGCTGTAAGAGCTTTATAAACTATTTAAACTATCTAACTAAATATAAGTAAATAAGTATGCAGAAAAACAGTTTTACTGGCCCGAGCTAATAGCAGAACCTCCGATCTATTGCAGCGGCAAACTAGATCTGAGGTAACTCTAACTGCATCATGGGACAGGGACTTGGCCTCGAGGTATTTGAAGACCTCGAGCTTTGCAATTCGCCAACTTGGAGCCGACGGATCGGCTCCGAACCCATCAGTAAAGAATGAACGGCGAGATAGAACTTCACATCTTCAGTTTAAGCTTAAGCAAGGGTCAACTGCATTCATTTTTCCCAACATATGTATGTATGTATGTATGTATGTATGTATATATGCATATATGTATGTATGTATATGTGTGTATATAAGGATGTCCTGCATTTCATGGAATGGTGTTTTTTCATGACAGGAAGCGTTCTTATTTTTTCTCAAGAAGTCCTATTTCACTAAAGTATGTAAACCGCTGTCCAATGTACTGTTGGCAGATTTTGGTATATTGTTTACATTTGGTGTGACTAAAGGATCGGTGTGCTTGTTGTATTTAATGGGCAATGACAACTGTATCAGTTAAAACATGTGGAAACTTAATTGGTTACTCTGTGTTAGTTACTGCACAAAATCACAAAACAGTAGGGTTAATAATGTGTCTCCGTATTCCTACTGTTGTGTAATCTCAGAGTGAGCATGCTCAGATGAGCAAATGCAGGGTTCATTGGGACTTGCCACCTGCAAAAATAGCAGTGATCTCAAAATGATGGCTTTTTGTGATGGATTCAGTTATAAGTAATCACATGTGTGCATGTGAATAAAAACATTTATAAAGAAGTCTGGTCATTAAAAAGAGGGAACTTTATAAACGTCAAATATCTTTTAAAATGCAACCAAAAAAAACTGTGAAACATTAAATACTTCTTATAGCTGTGTAATTCCAAATAATGGTAAATCCTGCAATGTTAAGTCTTAAACTATGACAAGGAATTTGGCTGTAACAACAGAACTGAACTCATCTTTTAATTCAGAGGAAGTGATACAAACCCTTAGAAAATGAGAAGGATGAGAATAAATAAATAAATAAATAAGGTTGGAACTACATTGGTCATTTGAAAATAAAGATGTAGGTTTCTGGTGCCAAATATGTAAAGGAGAAGATGACCCCTGAACTTGAAGCATTTCTGAAAAAGGAAAAATTAAAAAAAAAAACAATAAAATGTAGAGAACAAGCCTTATGTAAAGCAAAACACAAACTCTCAGAACCTGCACAATATCCCACATTAACAACAAGAGGTGTGAAGTTGCTCAAGGTAATGACACAAGTAATACACAGTCTCATATAAAGTACAAATGTAGTTAATTATTCTTATCAGAACAGTAACTCTTAAAGGAAAGGTTGTTATAATAGAAAATCATAATGTTTGGGTTATCTTTGGCAGCACATTTCATCCTGTCCAGACATTTTTATCAGCAGCACCCTTATCAAGGGATTCTCTACCAACACTTCATGGATATCTGGTGCTTAAGACACTCATGTATAATCAACATTGCTAGGTACTTCTACAGTACTTCAAATGCCTTCTTATTTCCCCAAGGAAATACTAATATATTAATTCACTACCCTTAAAAATAACAAATTAATATTAATATTATTACCCGATATAAATATATACCATACACCTCATAATACATACATACCATACACAATAAATCCAAATAAATAATTCTTTGGCAATTGGACGGAGGGTAGCTTACTGTTTAAGTGACTACTGCTTGAAGATCAACTGTTACAGTAAGTACCCTAGTAGTACCTGAAAAATGGTTACTTGTGATTTGTGCACTGCTCTGGTAAATATTGTCAAAATATAAAATACACTTACCCATAAATGCACTGACTTATTCAAAGACTGTCACAGTAACAGCAAATCATAAAATCAGTGTAGAATCCAGTACTGTATTTCTTAGGGATGTAGAAAAATTATATCCCAAATTATGTGCAGTAGCCCTGTAAAATATACAGGATACTCACAACCATATTATACAAAATGTCTTTACTCCAACAGAAAACTGCTTCTCAGAAGATAAAAACAGCTGTGTTCAAAAATACTAGACAGACCTAAACAGGTAGCTGGTTAAGTAAATGAGCAATGCAAATAAAAGTGATACAAGTAAAACATTTGATAATGCCGTATCGGATGTAGGATATATAATCTACAAAATGCACACTATATAGTAGTTTCTAAAGTTAGTTTGCTGGCTTAATTTAGCAAAAATATAACAAAAAATTATTAAAGAAAAGTGGTGACTTTGCCACAATTAGATCACAATTCATACTCATAACAAAGTACTAAACACTGCAATTAGTGCTAACAATCTTATTCTACTATGTTGGAGAATGCAACAAACAAAAATTGTCTCCCACAAACTACTTCTCCAATGAGTACATTGTAGATATCATAAGAAAAGGTAATACAAGGGTTGAAATATTCAGTCTCCTTATTGACTGATGAGACTTCTTTCATTACATTAAAGATGGTTAGTCTTTTCTGTTTTGTTTTAATCCATTACACCCCCCCAAACACACACACACACACACACACACACACACACACACACACACACACTTTAATATATGTTTAGTCTGTACATAATGAACCCAAACAAATGTCATCTCTTATTACAGTAAGCTGGTAAGACACTAGCAGTTGAATGTTGTTACTATGAAATACTGATAATACCAATAGCATGAAGGAAGGATTGTTTTTTCAGATGCCCGTTTCATCTTAAAATATCAAAGTAAGGTAAGTTAAAATTAAAGTTTCACTTTTGTCAAACGTAAAAGCAACAAGAAAGGTCTCTTTGAGTGAAATACCTTCTGAACTGTGACTGATACAGTACAAAGGCTTAATATAGTTTACCCATCATTATTATAAAGTCCAAGAATAAGAGATATATGTTTTGCTGGTGAGCTCATATAAAGAACTACCTCTATGAAGGCCTTAACTGAATTAGAAGTGGTAACCTGGAGGATACAGGCAGGGACTTGGGACTGTGAACTTTTTTTAGCAAAGCTAAACTCAGATAATGTGATAATCCTGACTTTGAACAATGTCAAGAACTCATATCCAAATCCTGAACCACATTTTTAGGGAAATATATTAATCTGTATGTGATGCATTGGTAAATTAAATCTTCCAGCTTCCCTTACGAAATTTTAAATCAAATAATGTTTAAAAGAAATCAGAATAGCATCTATGCTGAAATATTTGGAATTTTGTGACGCTGATGATGTCTTTAACAGAAAATATCACTGTTGCCTTGTACCAGAAGGAGCTATCAAGTTAAAGTGGTCATGTCTAGTATGTCTTTTTAAACTAGAGGTGGTCCTCTACATCTGCTTAAAGCCCAGTAACTCTAAACATAACTACTTGGATGTGACTGCTTGAAACTGCTAACATGAATATACAAATATATGCTTGTATACAGAACAATCAGTGACTTATGTGAAATTACAGCAAATAAACAGCAAAATAACCATTTTCTGCAGGAGGCAAGCTTTCCTGTACCACCCATATTGGGGATTTACCCCCTTGCAGAAACACAGCCTCTTTACTTATAGATTATTGCTATACATTAACTCCAACTTGTAGACAGAATGGTCGATACAAATATCATGTTTTCCTCGGGATGCTGAGATCTTGGGGTCCATAGTAAATAATCTTTCCTATGCCCAAACACACATCACATACAAGATGTGTAGTAAGCAAATAAATACAAAGCAATATGTATAAATCAATCATGGTTAAGTAATACAGAAATGAACAAACAGGTATATATCAGTTGAAGAGAAACTAGAGGGAAAAGGTACACAGTAAGCTCTGAATATGAATCCAAGAAAAGGAAAAGAAACCTTTGTTTCAAGACAGATAAAAAGAAAGAAAATATTTGGAATTGTTTGTTATGATATGTGACAAAAGATCCACTTGTAAGCAGTGTGAAAAATTATTTTGTAAACTCAACTTTCATTTTTTTTTTTTTTTGCCTCTGCTTATTACTGTCTTTGATTTCTGGCCTCCGCTATTGCTCCCCTTTCCTAATTCACTGAAGTGAAAGTTTTGCAACTTTGGCCCTATCCCTCTGGAAGAGAAGAGCTTCAAACGCTACACAGTTTCATAGATGAATACTAGGCTAACTGACCTGAAGGGCCATTTTAAACCTAACCATATTATTTAATTCAAAATTGGCCTGATTCTTCAGTGCAACCAGGAAGTGAAACAGTGGAACCAGGGTCATTATAATGTAGGAAAACTAGGATTTTTCCTGGCTTTATCCCCCTGAATGCTGACATATACTTAAATGACTGGGTGGGAAGTGAGGCGTTTCCTTGAGGAAGTGTCTGCCATGGGTCCCAGGGAAACCATGCCTCCTCGGCATTCCTGCCTCCTCAACCCCCCCACCCATGGATTGATCCAGTTCTAGTCTCCTCCAAGGCTGAATGACTGATCTGTAACATTACTACACTCCCTCCCACCTTGGACAGGCATCCCAGCTTCTTTGCCTATGCTGTGAGAGCCAAAGCCACTAACTGAACTTTTGGCTCACTTGAATTTCAGTCTGCTTCATCTCTCTATGGCACTGGTGCAGGACTAAACTTGATTTTCCTTTTTGAGATAAGACTACTCTGTTGGTGAAAGCATCTGCAATTTGGATTTGGGGGTGGAATATAAGTTGGCCATACTTAAAGGGTAAATTGCAAAGTTCATTCTGAAGATGAAATAATGTGTCACATAATGGTAACATGTCTGAAGCTGTTCTAGAAAACTGTCAAAGAGTTATTTATATACAGTGATTTAATCTCCTTCAGAGCTGTGGGGTATCAGCGGTTAGCACTGTCGCCTCACAGCAAGAGGTTCTCCCATTCGATTCTCGGCTGGAACGCCTTCTGTGTGGAGTCTGCATGTCATCCCCGCGGTCGAGTGATGCCTAAAGACATGCAGGTAGGTGAGTGTGTGAATGGGTGTGCCTTCTTTGAAGGTTGGGCATAGGGCTGGCAACTCGGCACTGTAAAAATCCACTGCCGATCATTAGCGGACCGGAGTTTTGCTATGGCGACCCCTAACCGGGAAAAGCCGAAAGAAGACATTTAATCCCCTTCAGAATTATGTCGAGAATTTTGCTTGTGTGGATTACGCCATGTAGTAGGAAAATAAAAGTAAAAGGACATCTTTTATATACTGAATTGTACTCAGAATTACTATTTCAGATAATACTGTATTTGTGCATTTAGTTGAGGCATAAGTGTAGACCTGATACTGAAGTGTGCACACACACACCCACATGTATATATATATATATATATATATATATATATATATATATATATGTGTGTGTGTGTATATATATATATATATATATATATATATATATATATATATATATATATATATGGGTCCCCTTCAGTAGATCGAACGTTTGTAAGTTCTAACCACATATGACCGACCATATGTTTGAACTTGTAAAAGTCTGATCTGACTGAATGGTGATCTCCATACAGAGCGGAAAGGGAAGATTTCCCATTTCCGCAATGTAGTGCGATCTCGGAGTTGGTATATTTAAGTAAGGGGGGTGCAGGGGGTGTAGCCCCCCAGCTATAGACGTTTAGTTTTGTGTTTTTTGGTTTTATGTGGTTTTACGTCAGTGTTCAAACTTTTACGAGTTCGAATATATGTTATCAGCCATATGTGGTTCGAACTAGTAAAAGTTCAGTCTACTGAAGTAGATCCATATATGTATCTGGATCTAGGACTTTTGATCGAAAGATCAAAAGCCCAAATCCATTACCACTGAACACACTTTAACGAAAGCGCTTTCATCAAAAAAGCGCTTTCGTTAATGTATGTTAAAAAAAAACACAAAATCTACTTGAATGCAGGGGGCAAGCCCCCCCTGCACCCCCCACATCCCCCCTACTTTAATATTCTCACTCCAAGGCCGCAATACAGTGGGGAAAAGGGAATTTTCCCTTACCGCACCATAGTACGACCAGAACAACAAGCATACTTACACGAAAGTGCTGCTTCGGTGAACAGAACTTTCGTGCAAGTATGCTCACCAAATTGGGATTCAGTGAAAGATGCAGTCGAGCATCTCTGTACGGATCCTATATATATATATATATATATATATATATATATATATATATATATATATTATTATGTCAGTATAGTTCATACATACTTTTTCTTTCAGAATTAGAAACAATCTATAATAACAACCTGGGAGTATACCTGTTGTTTAGTAGCACATGAAATCAGCTACACTTTATTATAATGCCTTACTACAGATGAAATCAGCTTATCTTTACTAAAGTGCATTCTGAGAAAGCACTTAATGAAACAGGTGAAATTTCAAGAAGCAAATGGCAAACGTTTGGAAACAATAAAGTATTTATTAAATCAAATGGGGGCGAGGTGAATTTAAAGCTTGTGAAGTAATTGTACTGCACGCACTTGATTATCTGTAACAATTTTGTCAGTAGTTATAATCTTAATTATACATTATAACAATATATTCAGAAACATGTATGCTGTTTACACAAAGAGCAATTAGTGTGCCCATTGTAAATTCAGCATTACTCAATGAAAAATGTCTGGCACATAGGCAAAAAAAAATCATCTCATCCACTAAGGGAAATAAAATAATAAAACAGTATTCTATCAACATATAAAGTAGTTTGATCCCCAATATGCAGAGGCAGAACATTGTAAAAAAAATGTAAAAGATGGTAAACAGAGATCAGTTATTTGTTAGTGATCTCAGTGCAATTAGTGGAAATGAAATGAGAATAGTTTCTGATCCCTAAACTGCTTTGAAAACTGTAATAAGAGCAGAAACAGACATTAAAAGAGCAAACAGGAATGTTAAAAACTATATACTGCTTTATGTAGATGTACTGTGCAAGTATGTTTATAAACATGATAGATCTATGCATAGCACATAAATGAAAAAACACAAGTAACAGGAAAGAAGAGCCTACATTACTTTTGTAAAAAGTAAGGAATTTATTTTTTAAATAATGTCATTATATAAAGCAAGTTGTGAAAGTAAACTTCATAACAGTAGATGTTTTAATGATCACTGCTGCAGTAGCCTTAGCTATGCAGGTAATATCCTGCCAAGGATATTAACAGCTGGCCAAATTACAAAGCTTAAGGGTGCCTTCCACATGCTCAAACTGTCAGGCAGATTGAGCTGAGCTGACCAAAAGACAAGTTTAGGCGACAAGCCCTTCATAGCATTTCTGTCAACAGAAAAAGTAAAGCTGTGCCCTGAAAGGGAAATGCTAGGAAGAATAAAAATAAATAACCACACCCTGGCACAAACAACATACAGATAAACAAGGAGGGGGGGTGGAAGGAGGGAACATTTACTGCAGCAATGATCATTTGAATATTTACTAACACAACTGTATTACGGCCATTATATTGACCAATGCTGCAGCAGCCTTAGTTATCTGGGTAGATTACCCTGGATAAGCACATTTCAGAGGTGGAAGGAGAAGTGTCCAAGAGCCCCTGAAGAATCATTCTTACAAAGTCTCATCTAGACCTGGAGAAAGAATCAAGCATATAGTGCTTTGTAAAAGTAAGTACCAAGGACCATGCTGCTACTTTAAGAATAATTCTAGAATTTTACCCATTCCAAAAATCCATAGATGAAGCCAAGTTCCTGAGACAGTGGACACTGAACCTGCCTGGAATAGTTTTACAGTGGTTTAGTTTTGCTGTGGTGAGCATAACCAAAGGTACTAGCCTTAGACCACCATTTAGAAAAAGTCTGTTTTGACACAATTTGTCCCTTCTTACTTTCCCAAGAAATGAACAACTGATCCGAAGAAATTTAGTTCTGTCAAGATAGCACCTGAGTTGCCTGTGGACATCCTGTCTCCTCATTTTTGAGTTCAGGAAAGAAAACAGGGAGATGGATAGCTTGACTTAAAATAAACCTGGATACCAATATAAGCATAAAATAAGGATTATTTCTCAAAGAAATCCTGTCCCAGTAGAAAATGAGGAAGGAATGACTCACAATAAGAACTTGTAACTCAGATACTCTTCTTGCATAGGTCTGAGCAATCAGTAAAACTCTTTTCCATGTTAAGGACCTCTACTCAGCCAGGTTAGTGTATTCAAATGGAGAAAGTATTAGCTTCTCTAACACAAAAATAAGATCTCAAGATGGGCCATCTGTTTTCTTGAAAGCCGCTTATGCAAACCACTTTCAAAATCATTTTGACATGAGACTGCATTGAAAGAGGATGGTTCATGAGCAGACATGCTGAAATGGCCCAAAAAAGAACCTTTGACAGAGGAGTAAGAAAGTACATAGGATAGTAACTCACACAAATATTGTAAAACCAGACAACAACTAACCCTGAATGGGTGCTGGTTATGCTGCTGGCACCAACTAGATAACCTTTTCTATTTGCTAATATATGATTTTCTAGTAGCAAGTTTTCTTGCCTCCATTAGTACCCACTGCACATCCTCTGTAAGCAGGTGCCTAAAAGGAATTAAGATCCTATTATCCAGGTTGTCAACAGAAGTTGATTGGTGTTATGGTGGATCAAACATCCCTATTCTTGTTAGACTAGATCCAGTCTGTGAAGAAGCTTGTGGTAATTGTCATTGGTGTTTTCAAAAAGAAGGGAGAACCATGGTTGTCTGTGCCAGAGGGCAGTCAACATCTCTTGAGGGATTCCTTCAGAATTTTCAGAAGTACCCTGGACATTACTGAAAAAGGATGGAAAAGCATACAGGAGCATTCTTGTCCAAGTAAAAGAAAAGGCATCTGTTTTCAAGGCTTTAATGCATGGAGGCCTGGAGAACAAACTTGTCAGCTGACTGTTCAAAGAGGAGGCAAAGAGGTCTACTTGAGGAACTCTTAACAGATGGATCAAATTTTGGAGAACCGCTTGATCTAGTTTCCATTCATGAGGGTCTGCCCTTGTCCTGCTCAACTTGTCTTCCAAAAATGTTTACTGAGATGGAATGTAGGATGCCTGTAGACTGAGACTGTGCTGTGATGCCATATCCCAAGCTAACAAGGCTAGCCTACAAATGGGGTATGATCTTGTTCCCCTTTGCCTTGCTGATGTATCACAACTGTGGTATTGTCTGTAACAAGTTGAATAGGTCCTGGGGACAAAAGATGACTAAGACAGTCAAGTGCCTTGATCAGGGAAATCATCTCTTTTATATTTATGTGTTTGCATCTGTCTTTGCTGTCCTACAGCCTTGCAGTTTTATCCCTCCTGAAACTGTTCCCAAAGCAAAGTCCAAGGTGTCTATGGTGACTTGACTGCTTTGGACAGGGAGGGAGAAGGGCAGAACTGGATTTATGGATACTGTTGTCTTCACCAAGTAATTTCTCTACTGACAAACCCCAGCACTGGGATGTGAAAAGACAAACAGTATTAGTGCTGGGACCAAAGAGATTTCAGATACTGTATCTTTCTCATGAGGAGTCTTGCAAGGAGTACTGCGAGAATCATAAAAGCTATGAGACCCAAATTCTTGAGATATTTCCTAGCATTGTATGTAGTCTGAGTGGAAAGCCCAAGAAATTGACCTAGATATATATTATTTTCCTATGCAAGAAAAAAATATTTGAACTGTAGGGTCTAGTTGACATCCCAGAATCACAGTCCTATGAGAAGGAGTCAAGAAAGACTTTTAAAATGTTCTCTTGGAATCACAGTTTGTGTAAGATATCTCTCACCCACGAGAGAGACATTCCTGACACTTTGAAAAAGACTGCAAAGATAAGCAAGTGTTCTAAATATTGAGGTGTGGATACCCTGTGGCCTGCAATGAACTATAGCTGGAGCTAGACACTTTGTTAACACTCTTGGCCCAGTGTATAATCCAAATGGTAAGGTAGAGAACTGATAATGTGGTCCACACACAGAACCTTAAGAAACACCTGAAATCTGGATGAACAGAGATTTGATAACAACCATCTTTTAAATCTAGAGTTAGAAAGAAACCTGAATGAGGAAGAAGAGAACATGTTTTTTCTTTTCATGTTCATTCTGAATTTGGGCACTATCAAAAACAGGTTTAGGACAGTCAGATCCAGAACTGGTCCCAAGCATTTCTTTCTTTGGCACTAAAATATCATTGAATAAAACCCTTTTTCTGCCTGGGAAGGGGGAACTTGTTCTATCCCTCTCTGAGACAGCATGTGATGAAGGACAGTAGAAATAAAAGAGTCTGCTCTGGAGGATGAGGAATTATTTCCTGGAAAAGAGGAATTGTCTCCTATTATCATCTGTGACATTTCTGAATGATCTACAAAAATCATTTGTCTGAAACCATCTGTTGCCGAACAGAAAAGTGGAGATTCAGACTTTCTGGAAGGCAAAAGGGGGGTGTGAAGGTGGAGTGGGGGGTTTACAGAGTCCCTTAAACAACCATTCTGACTTACTGGAGTGCTCTTGGTTTTTGGAATTTCCAGAATTCTACTTGGAACCTCCTTTCCATTTTTTCTTAAATGTCTGTTTACCTGCATTTTGTTGAGAGTGTTTATTTTGTTTCTTACCAAAACTGGATGAGGAGTTACAGAATCCCTTGGAAAATTTGGAAAAGGAGGGCTGAAAAATGTTAGAGGTTCCCTGCATCACCTTATTATACTTTTTGATCATGTCTGCAGCAGAAGGGCCCAAAATGAAATCTCTATCCAAAGGAGAATTTGAAAGCTCATTTGTAACATCATATCAGAGGTTCTGAGAATGCATCCGTACAACCCTCCTCAAAACAGTATCAATGGCCATAGCCCTTAAAGATGTATCAACAGAATCATATACATACACTGTATGCAATGAGTACTGACTTGAACAGCAGGAAACAAATGACAGCAGATTCTCCTTACAAGAAGAAACCGAAGACAAAACATTTCTCATACTGTCACAATTAGTCAGGACAAATCTTGACGTATGAAATTGACAATTCAAAATTCTGAAAATCAAAGTTGTAGAACTATACACTTTTTCCCCCGTACTTATCAATAACCTTCTCATCCTTATCAGAAATAGTGGGACTGGAATTAACTAGGTGTTTAGCAGAAGAAGGATTAACTAAAGTTACAGCTGCTAGGTCAGGGTTGGGAAGGCTGTATAAAACTTGAAAGACTGAGGAACTTTATACATCCTATCTGGCTTTTTAGGAGGAGCTCATAGGTGCTGGAACCATAGGTCGAGAGGGAGGGAGCACTGCCTCCCCACTTTTACAGCTGCAGAGGGAAGAGGACCTAACAGAGGACTTGTGTGTTTTGCACGCTAAAGTGAATCTGAAAACAAAACTGCATGGAAAAACTATGCTGTTAAACCCAGCTGCCAGTGTAAACCATGGTAAGACAACATTTTATGTGCTCTGTCATTTAGCTTAGCTGCTTTTGCAATAGTGCTCTGCCCTGCCATTTAGCTTAGCTGCTTTTGTAATGGTGTGTGTGCACTTTTGTAATGGTGTGTTTTTGTGTGTGAAATGCCCCAGTTACGTACGGCTGGTGGTTAGAATTACCCAGGCTCAAGCCCTGTACCTTAGGTACAAGGGTTTATATTCTGTATCTATACCACCACTTGTGATTCAGGGAGTTGAGTTAGCTCTCAACTGTCTAGATTTTAACAGAATATTTGACTCAAAATTTGTGGTTGTCTGGCAAATCAGTGAGAATGGAATTCACTAAATAATGACAGCGGTTTAAGTTGAATGGAATTCACTAAATAATGATAGCCCTTTAAGTGTCAGTCTTCCTGTCTTTTTAGGAAACACATGGTAACACAAAACACTATTTTAGCAACTTTCTAAGATTATACAAGCAATATTTAAAATGTGTCCCTGGTTTTGGGCCTTTGCCCCCCCCAAAAAAAAAAAATAGATTTTGGCTTTTTCCAGATTTCTTCTGCTGTGAAATTGAGAGATTTAAGTGTGCCAAAGTGGATGGTGCTGTGGTGCAATGTTAGTGTTGTTGCCTCACAGCAAGATGTTCTCTGGTTTGAATCTCAGCTGGGGTGTCTTCTGTGTAGACTCTGCATGCCTTCCCTATGTTTTTGTGGGTGCACTGGCTTCCTCCCATGTTACAAAGACATGTAACATGTGTCTGGTGCATTTCTCCCTGGCTCTCTGCTGAAAATTGGCTTTGTTCCAAGTTGGATTTTCCTGATAAACAAATGTTAGATAAATAAAAAAAATTACAAGGAGCTGAGAGCTTCAGGGGAAGAGAAGTTTAGTGCTGCTTATTCCAAGTCTGTTTGCATTGTTAGTAACACAACAGGTAGTAGCCTTACTTTTGATGCAGAAGGCTGTGGGTTCAACTCTCTCACAGTATGCAGATGGATCGCTGGTACTGAACTGTGTTTTATTTTAAAGGGAGGGGATGCTGTGGTCCTGTGAATGTCCTCCTTTGGACTAGTAACAATGAACCTGTTACCAGTTTGCCATCCCTTCCCTATGCAATATTACTAGCTTATCATTTTTCAATGTAACACAGGCAATTTATTCTTCAAGGGCAACAGCTACTTTACTTGTAGATGAAACAATGAAATATAAAGTTGTTTCCTAGCAGCAACCTCTTCATTAGAGATCCCTTTAATGTGTAATTATTTAGATGACTTACTTCTGCAGAGATTTTGCATATTTACTGATACTGGTAGAATGTAATGACAGAAGTCTGAGTGGCCTTTTATGGTTGAAATTTTCTGAAATGGGTAGTTTTGTCATTATTGGTTCATACATTTTATTTCTTTGCTTACTAGAAGACTGTTCAAAACTACAAATTTAAAACACATTCTAACAACTGGTGCTGTATTATACAAGGAATATAATTTAATACAATCAGGAAGATGAATCAAAGAATGCATACATGTATGCATGTCTCTAAAAATGTTTTTGAAAACAGCCCAAAGGAAAATGTGAAAGGCTCAAAATCACAGACAATTTTTAAGCTTTACTCTTGTTACCAAAGCAATGGATGAAGGTAAAACAGTTCACACCACATTACCTTGACATGGCCAAGCCTTTTGACACAATCCCCTACTTAGGTGCAGTACAAAAGATGAATAATGCAGGAGCAAACACTTGCATCCCTAGCTGGATTGCCAACTTGCTCAGGATGCAGGAGATCAAAACAGGGGAAGAGACCAGTCACCAGTGGAGTCCCCCAGGGTTCAGTGCTGAGACTTTTTCTGTTTGGCATATACATCTCAAAAGTAAAAGGAAATACCAAAGGACTTTGACCAACTAAGTCTGAGATGACTGCAAGCTAGGAGCAGTTATTGAATCCCCAAAAGACTTAACCATCATGCAGGGAGGTTTGTCCCAAATAATAACTGGTGTCAAAATCATGACAATGCCCTTGGAGAACTGACCCAGTTGTTTGGCATTTGGGAACTTGTGTGTACAGTGACCTAACTTTTGACCAACATGTTCCCAGAGTCATAAGAAAGTCTTTCTATATTGCACAGCTTATAAATAAATTGAAAGTGACTAGATCTAGAGATCTTGTTGTCCCCCTTTACAATGCTCTCTCATTAGATCAATCATTTTGTATAATGCCCACTTTGGCATGTATCTGTCCAGCCCCATGTAACAATTGGAATGCATTTAGAGATACCTTACTAAAAGGATACAAGTCCTAATCAACAGGTCTTGCATGGACTACCTCAAAGATTTCTAACTATACTCAGTATACTACAGAGTGGTTAGAGGTGATGTGTCTGGCATACAAAGCATCCTCCAACCTAATACAGATGGACCTACTGAACATCATCAAGTCAAATAGCATCAGAAATACTCACTCCAGGTATCTAAACTGAATGTTGTGGAGAGATGGATATATATCACAGAGGCTACCACTGTTCCAGAACAGACTATCCATAAAA
The DNA here is from genome assembly GCF_019279795.1 of Protopterus annectens. Lineage (NCBI taxonomy): Eukaryota > Metazoa > Chordata > Ceratodontiformes > Protopteridae > Protopterus > Protopterus annectens. The sequence continues at coordinate 1,620,201,143 of NC_056728.1, read as the reverse complement.
ATAAAACAAAGCTCATCTGTTGATACTCAAATGCAACTCGGATCAAAGGATGGGTAATAGAAAATGTACTCCAGGATTGCACATCATGCCACTAATGGATAGAGGCAGTTCCTAAATGCTGCATCCCTTAGATGAGTCCCCTCAAATTATCTGTGGTATGAACACAGTTATTCTCATTTGGGCTAATATACAATTATCAGATATGGGATAGGTAAGAACAATCAGAAAATGTTAATTCAAGCACCAAAAGGGAATTGGATAAGCTTAAAATGTCCTCCAAGTGAACCTATGTTGTGGTAGTAAATAGTTATAAAATTTAGATCACTAAGTGCCCTTCACACCCTCCACCCCCTCCTCCCCCGTCTTCTACAGCTTCCGGCGCCTATGGAGGAGCTGGTTGGCTATCAGGACAACTGCAGGCTGTAACACACACATCTTCAAAAGCGCACAAAACTAGGGGAATGGGTGGGTGCAGGTTCTGGTTCTTCTGTAACTTTTCACAGTATTTTCTTAGGGACTGAAAAAACTCAGTTTTCTCCCACTAAAAACACTGGCACATTCTAGAAAGTCTCAGAGAAAGAGAAACCTCCATGGGGAGAATCAGAAACTGAGCGCTCCTCTGAGTCTGAGTCATAAATCTGAGGAATAAACCCTGCATCTGTCCCTTCATCCTCCTGTCTAGAGTCAGAATGTTGAATCTCTTCAGAAAATTAAGCATCACTCTTTATTTTACCACAAACTACCTTACAAGAAGGATCATCATTGTACATGCCACTTCCCCAATTTAGGGATTCTGACCAGTTCTCTTCACATGAAAGTTCCCCAGGTGCCATGGCATGTATCCTCCATTGTATCTCCCACTACCCGGGCATTATCATTGCATACCATAAGGTCGAATTACCAAGTAGTCAGGGGTCCCACTCAGTAAAAGAGTTAAATCAAGGCAGTCTGGGGGGAACAACTAGAACATCCAGGGTATATAGACACAGTAAGCAGAGGGAGCAGCCAGTGGCCTAAGCAAGATGGACAAGCAGAAGCTTCAAGCAGTCCTATCAAACACGGATGAAGATCAGAAACAGAAGCTATATTCTTTTTTCTACCAGTTCCTTGGTTTTGTGAAGAATGTCATACTCACGCTGCATACTCAGAGCTTTGTTAAAACAAATTTCCTTAATAATTTTAATACTCTGTTAAACTAGGTGGACATTTAAGGCTTTTGGCTCAGACTGCTTCACTGATTTTCAACCACAGCTTAAAGCTCACATTCATTAACTTTATGGTGAGGACTCAGGCAAAAAACTAAATGAGTGTAGGCAAAAAACAAAATTAGTGTAACGATCTTTCAGCACTAAGCATCTATCTACCACAAGCATATTTCTTAAAAAGTTCATACAATATTGTCTGCAATGTTGCTAAAGAATAAAGTTATCAATTTTGGGAAAACACTGAAGAGTTAAGCAAAAATAAAGCCATTTTGCTGCAAATTGAAGTTATGTACATGCCACTATGCTAGATCTACTTGGACAAATCAATCTATTTATCCTTTTATCCTTGGGTGTTCTGCCCATGGTCATCTTGGTGGATAAAACCTTTTCAAGCTCTGCTTGCACTTTTTCCTACTCATGAAACCTTGTATCTTTTTTTCTTCTACTTCCAATTTTTGATCAAGCTTAAAGGCACTAAAATCAAAGAATCAGTGAACTGTTTAAAAAGGGACGTGGAGATGGAGGGTGGGATGGTTATTGAAGATTGATTTCTCCAATAGAGTTAGCATTATGTTAAGTGAATAACATTCACATTTGCTAAAGACAGTCCCTAGCTGATCCTCCTTGTTGACTGGCCTATTGAAATCATCCTTGATCAGTGAAATGCCAAAGAAAGACTTAGATTTGAAAACAATTTTGAGTTTATAATATCTTCTTTTCTGACTGGACCACTGCTGAAAAGGGTTTTTTGATTAAACCCAGTCTGACAAGTCTGGTAGACAAAAGCAGAATAAAATAAAATATGCAGCAAATGTGCTCAGTGAGGAACAGTTTGCAGTTGTAAAGATAAGAGAAAGAAAGAGATTATAGAAAAAGGCTGTTGAGGTAGCAACAGAATGAACCTTGGCCAAGCCTCCTACCCATAATTTCAAAAATCAAAGGAGATATGACCAGAATACTAATGAACCAGACAGAAATAAGTGAACTTCTGGTTTAGTTTTCCTCCGGAAGGCCTTGGTGCTATCTGCATAATACTTATGTTGCCTGTGAGCATCCAGGTGTGCTCCTTAGTTACAATAATCTCTGCAGAACACTGGAAGTTCAATAGCTTGATTAAGGTATAAACTGTGTAGCAATCCTTGGCATAAGCAAGGGACTAGTCCTCAAAAAAACTCTTTCTCTGTTGAAAACCAGGTATGTATTATTGATATGTAAAGCCTGTAACTCAAGAGATCCTTCTAGCTGAAGTTGCAGTTACTATGAAATGGGTCTTCCTTTTCAAAAACATAAAATATGCAGATGTTGTTGGCTCAAAAAGTGGTAGACTTTGTTTCTCAAGAAAAAAATAAAAGACAGTTTCCTCTGATATGAGGAAGCAAAACAACATCACCTTTAAGGAAAATTTTGCATATTTTAAAGGAAGCAAAAAAAGTTGGATATGGAAGCTAAATGCTTCTTAAATATCAAACAGCTTTGGCCTGAATCAAAAACTTCTGACATTTACTGAATAGTCAAAGTTATATACTTATCATAATGTCAAAGCTAGATGACCTGAATCCATTCTCCATAAACTATAGGACTTACCAGCAAGCTCAAATCAGCTCAGGATATAAAACTTTTCAAGCTCTAGCTCCTTCCATAATCCCATAATGCCTTGCATGAACCAGACTTTGCAGATTTCTTAGTACAGAACTCCAGTGGTAAACATTGAATAAATCCTTCCTCCAAGCCCCCAACCCAATAGCAGCAGGGGAGAGGTGGATAGATTTGTTAAAAAGGAAGTGAGTAACTTTCATAAGTAAGATCATCTGGTTTATCCTCTTTACCATGCAAGACACAATCCTAAGCATAACATCCTGGATGGCCAAGAAAGAATTCCAAGTAATATAATGGCCCTAAAGGAAAATCATTGCCTGAACTTGTTATCCAGTTTATAGTGTCTTGGCAGAGTACGAGGAGAAGCCCCAGCAGCAACTGCAGAGAGAGCATTTATGGAAGTATTAGCAAAAGAAATCCTTAGAGGTAACTAAGGCTCTAGTAAAATGAGATTTCAGAAGACTGGGATTCTGTTTGCCATACTTTTTCTAACAAAATTTAATGCAATCAATAAGCCATCTTGCCAGAATAAAATGATTTGCTTTTCTGAACTGTTTAATTTTGTGCAATGGAAATTTCAAATGTATATAGATGTCTAGACAATGCAACAGATGTTCCTATTTATTAAAATAATTTTGAAACGCTAGAAGATTAATGGACTGATTTAATCACAGTAGCCATCTTAGACATAATGAATAAAGAAGTTATGTCTTACCATAACATTCCATCTGTGTTGTCAATCTTCACTAATCCTTGACTGTAGGCTCAGTTCTGAGCCTTGGAACCGACTCGGCTGTTTACTTCAGCTGGCGCCTTTCATACTCTCAAGCTAAGCTCTACCTATAATGCTCCTCTCTACATTACCTCAGATCGAGTTCACCTAAATCAGAGGCAGACAGACAGAAAATAGCAATAAGAAAAAGGAGACCAAATCTGGGTCCCTATTATGACACCAGCCTCTGAAAGAAGTTTAATTCACTAAGAGTCTCAGGCCAGGGGAAGGAGGGGGGGGAATGTCAAGGATCAATGAAGATCGACAACACAGATGCAACTTTATGGTAAGACATAACTTTTTTATCTGATGTTGTCAATCTTCACATAATCTTTGACTGTGGGACAGAGTCCCTAGCTACCTGAATCTTGGGTGGTCTCACGGAAGAATATTCCTAAGCAGCATCTAACTGAATGATGCACATACCCTAGAAACCTGGTCCAATTTGTAATGAGTGATAAAAGTATGAGGAGAAGACCATGTGGCTACTGCACAAATATCATCCAAAGAAGCTCTGGTATGTAAAACTGCAGAAGTTGCTACAGCTCTAATTGAGTGGGCTTTCACAGCACGTGGAGGGTGAAGTCCCTCTGAATGATAGATAAACATGGTACAATCTCTGAGCCATTTAACTATGGTAACCTTGGAAACTGGGTTACCTAATGAAAGTGAGAAAAAGGCAACAAATAGTTGGTTAGATTTTCTGAAAACCTTTGTTCTGTGAAGATAAAAATGTAACTAAGTATGAACGTCTAATAAATGCAGACAATACTCTCCCTTATTGGATAAATTAGGGAAAAAGATCAGTAGGTGCAATGTTTGATTGATATTGGATTCTGAAACTACCTTTGACAAGAAGGAAGGATTAGTCCAGAGGGGGCCCCTGTCTTTGTGAATTATTATGTAGAGGGGTTTCCAGGAGAAGGCTTGAATTTCGGATACTTTTCATGGGGTCTATATTATATGCTTGAAGAGACTTTTCTTTGAACATATAATCATCAACAGCTAAAGAGCGAATGCTCTAAAGTGTGAACAGCAATGTCTGCAAATTTTTCCTCGGGGAAAAACTTCACAGGGCTGTACACAAAAAACACAAACTTCAAAACCCTAATCAAGTGGGGACTTCACTCCCCACACCCTTCGACATGGGTGGCTGTGCCCCCCACATACCCCTAACTAAGTATACTTGGGGAAAAGAGCAAGTCCCGATAATGGGCAACTGAATTTTTTCCCTGAGGAAAAAATTCGAGGATGTGGCCTTTCGCATGTTCACCCTTTAGGTGTCAGTGATTATATGTTCGAAGAAAAGTCTCTTTGAGCATATAATATAGACTCCTTTTCTTGCAGAAGTGATACTACTAAATCTAAAGTTTTCCAAGTCAGGAGTTTTAAGTCACACGAGGCTGACGGTTGAAAAGGGGGAAAGAATAAGAGATTGTAGATTCAAAAAGTGTGGAGCTGGGTCCAGAATCCAAGGTTTCTGAAGTAGGCGAGGCCAAATGAAGAGAAACTAAACTTGTCGAGGCCAAAACGTGGCAATGAGGATTACTGTGTTCTTTGACCTCTAGGCTTTCTTTAGAAACTGAGATATCAGGGGAGTTGGAAGAAAGGCGTACAGAAGACTGGGGGGGGGGGCAATCATGGAAAAGAGCATTTCTCGGTGACTCTCCTGGAGGGGGGATCAGGGCAAAGTAACTGCTGCACTTGTTGTTCAGAGGGGACGCAAACAGATCACAGCAAGGGTGGTCCCAGTGGCAGAAGATCCTTTCTGTCACCATAGAATTGAGAGACCACTCATGAGGCATCAAAATAGTTCTGCTCAACTTGTCCGTTATCACGTTGGAACTCCCCAGAATATGTAATGCTGTGGAAAGCGGTTGGAAGATATTACCCATTGCCAAACGCTGAGGACTTCTCAACAAAGTGGGTATGATTTGATTCCTCCTTGCTTGTTGATATACCAGACTACAGACATGTTGTCCGTCTGAATTGCCACTGTTCCTATGAGAAGGGCATCTTGAAATGCTTGCAATGCTAACATCACTGCCCTCATCTCTAGAACACTGATGTGCAAATTGGCCTCCAGTTGGGACCAAGTGCCTTGGACGTCCTTCCCAGATAATGCCCCCCCACCCTAACTGGGAAGCATCCATGGTCACTATGGCTTGGGGTTGTGGAAGGATAAAAGTATGGCCCAAAAGGATCTTGTTGGAATGAAGCCACCATGACAGGTCTTGTTTGCAGCGATTGATGATCAAAATGTTATGCAACATCAGCTAATTCATTAATGACCATTGGGTGGCCAGAAGCCACTGAAAATTTACATGTGACATCTGGCCAAGGGAACTGGTGTAACTGAGGCTGCTATCGATCCTAGCTCCAGTAGGATGAGTCTTGCTGGAACACTTCTGTTCTGAATAATATGGTTTACTTGTGATCTGATCTTTTGGAGCCTTTCTACTGGGAGTGAAGCAATTCCTGTAACTATATTTAACAGAGGTCCGATAAATTCCAGCTGTTGTGTAGGTTGCAGATTTAACTTTTCGTAATTTATTGAAATGACTAAAGAAGTACAAAGATGCAGGGCATAATCTTTTGCTCATTCTATTTGATGCCTGGTGGTAGCACTAAGGAGCCAGTTGTACAGATAAGGAGAAACGTGAAATCCCCACAGTCTGACATGAGCTGCTACCACTGCCATGCATTTGGCAAACACCCTAGGGGGCTGTAGTGAGACCAAAGGGCAGTGTTCTGAACTGGAAATGACTGGCTCCCAGCCAGAAGCACAAGAATCTCCTGGAGTGTTTGTCCATTTTGATATGGTAATACGCATCCTGAAGATTTATAGAGCACATCCAATCATCTTTTTACAAAAATGGAAGTATTGACTGTACCGAGACCATCCAGAATTTGGTTTGCTAAACTGTCTTGCTGAACTGCCTGAGATCCAAAATGGGTCTCCTGTCCCGCCTTTTTGGGCACTAAAAAGAATCTTGAGTACAACCCAGATCCTCTTTGGTCTGGTGGGACTTTTTGGATGACTCTTTTTTGAGCAGATTTTGAACTTCTACAACTGCTGCTTCCCTGTAACTGGGTGGAATGTCCGGGAGTCTTTTTTGTGTTTTTGGAATTGAGGAAAGGGGAATAACATAACCTCTGGAAATTATTCACTGCACCCATTTGTCTGATGTTATCTGTAGCCAGGCAGACTGTTGCAGGGATAATCATTCCCGACTGCCTCCAGAGGAAGGCAATTGGGCCTCGGTTCAAGAGTGCTGGTAGGAGTTACCAAAAAAAGAATCTCTAGATCCCTGGTTCTGCAGGCCACCTCTGCCTCTAGGATGGTGTCTTCCATTGTTACTTCCCCCTCTGCCCCAGGGGAAGTCCTTGCCACGTGAGTCCTGGAAAGGCCCTTGGGACTTTTTGAACCATAGCATCCCACTTCTCTTGTTCCTGGAGTAGGGATTTTGAGTGGAGAAGTGTATGCCCATGACAGGAAGAGTCTTTCCATCTTTCTTACGTCTGGCCAGTGTGTCTTTTACTTTGGGTCCAAAAAGGGATGATTCATCAAATGAAGATTTAAATGGATCTGCAAAGTCACACAGGCACATCCAGGCATGTCTCTTAATGGCTACGCCTGAACCCGCTACTCTTGTCATCCTTTCGGCTGCGTTGGCAATTAGTCTCATGAATGAGTTAGACATTGGTTTGAGGATGGTGAGCTGACAGGCAACTTTGTCTTGTATCCCTTTAGCTACTGCCCCTGCGAGAGTATCTGACAGTTCCTTGAACAGATCTCTCTGAAGCCTGGAGAAGTGTGCCATGTAGTTCAAAGACCTGAGAGCAAAGGTCAATGAAGAGTAAATGCACCTGCCAAACCTATCTATAGTCCTGTACTCTTTGTTAGGAGGATGAATAGTAGGACTTTTATCTGCAAGTTCTTTTTTTTTTGTGGCTGCTGCTATTACCATGGCGTCTATGGGGATACCCTTAGCGCAGTGTTGTTCTTCCTTAAGGGCAGAAAGGATCTGGTCATGCCTCTTGGAGATCAGTTTGATGGAGTCAGGAATCTTCCAGACCCATTGCATGATCAATTTAATAAGCTCGTCAGCGGGCGGAGAGATCCAAGACATAGAGGGTTGGGCATGAAAAGCCTCCAGGTATACCAACTCCTCTGAGGAAAGCTGGAGAGAAGACCAGTCACCCCTCTGTTTCAGGATTTCCAGGATGTCCCAGAAGAAACATCATCAGGGGGTGACCTTGGGGAACCTTCCCCACACCAAAATCGATATCTTCAGTTAAGGATTCCTCTGAGGAGTCAAGGAGTCTAAATGCTTCCTCCTGTACTTCTTCACATGTAGTTCCTTGGGAGGATTTTCTGGGGAAGTATCCGAAGAGGAAACCACCAAGGTAGGTCTTTCCTGGGGCTTTTGTGCCTTCTGTCCCAGGGATGAGGATGACGATGTTCTGGTCAACGGGATGCAGACGTCTGGCCTGACAGGGATCTCAAGGACTGGAAGTCATGGATGGACAAGGCCTTCTCCATGAAAGGCTGCCCCCCCCATAGAGGGATGGGATCCCGGAACCAAAATAGACTCCTTCAGAACCGTGGTCCCATCCCAAACTGAAGAAGCAGCCCCTAAAGCAGAAGCCTGGGTCGAGCCAACAAAAACCAAAGCACTGAGGGACATGGACACCACCGATAAAATGGAAATTGAACCTTGCCCCTCTGAACCAGCAATGAAGTCTTGACCCCAAGAGACCTACAGTTCTGAAAAAACAGAGGACCTCAAGGCAATTCTTGGTTCTGGAGAAGAGGTCCTTACTGGAACTGAGACAGTCAGAGCCAAGTAAGTCGGTGCCAGGGACTCCAAAGACTCAACTAGAGTTGAAGGAGGAAGATGAGATGCTGTTAAAGAAGGACAGGTCCTGGTGCCGATTTGGCTGGGAACCAAAGATGAAGGTAACCCTCTCGCCTTCAAGAGCTGGTCCACCAGCCTCCTGATGTCTGATTCCAAGACACTCTTACTGGATCGAACGAAGGGCAGTGAAGGAGACCTAGGTGGTCTCAGTTCCACAAATGGACTAGGTGGTTGGTCAAAAGGGATCCACCAAAGGAGAGTACATTGTTCTTGGTATCAATATCAAAGTGGTCTGCTTTGGTACCGACAAAACTTCTAGTGCCGAGGCAGCAGTTGTTATGTCTGAAGTAGTGGGAGGTGCCGAATCTGTCTTGCCTATTAGTGCCAAGGGAACTGTCAACACTGTATACTGTTTAGATAATTTTTCAGGCTGTACTGAGGAACTGCTTGGAACCGAATGTGAGCTTTTCTTTGGTTTTGAACAGGAGGAAGAAGAGGATGATGAACTGGCTTCGGTCTTAGATGGAGTAGTTTTCCTGGATGTGTACAGTACCTAGGCAATACGCATACACCAGACATGCCCATCTGAATTGGGCATCTTCCTGTCACACTTTTGGCACATCTTAAAGCCAGAAGTGCCCTTAGAAGGTTTATGAGGCACATTAGGTGTTTCAAAAAAAAAAGGCTAAATGCTGATAAAAGCACACACACACACACACACACACACACACACACACACACACACACACACACACACACACACACACACACTCACTTGCAAGAGGAGGCGGCAAGGGTTTTTTTTTTTTTTTTATTAGTAGATACAGGAAAGAGAAAAGGGTACCAACCATAGTAGCCAGAACATACCTAAACAGATAAAAAAAGAGAGTACCAGCAATAGTATGTAGAGAAAGCTACTTAACGGTAGAGGAAAAGGGTAAAACATCATACATGCATGCACAGAAAGAAAGCGAGAGGAGTGGGGAGAAAGATTAACGTATCTAGGAAGGTAATTATACATATAAGATAAAAGTGTTATAGAAAATCAGTGAAAATCAGAGAAAAAAAATTACTTTGAATAACTGCCAAAGCTCGAGAGAGGTTGGTCACATCTGACACACAGAGCGGCAAATGAGATCTGATGCAATTTAGAGAGGAACATTATGGGTAGAGCTTAGCTCGAGAGTTTGGAAAGCACGAGCTGAAGTAAATGGTCGAGTCGGCTCTGAGGCTCGGAAATGAGCCTACAGTCAAGGATTACATGAAAATTGACATCAGATGGATTAATTTGCACTGTTACCTTTTATGGAAAATCAGGAAGGTACAATCAACGAATTAAGGCTGTAGCTTGGACAGTTTTCTGACTGACATTATTACCACCAACTGACTATCTTCCAGGATAACTGCTTTAGATTTGCTGAATATGCTGATTCAAAAAAGCACAAGGTTAGCTTCTGCTTTACAAAATTCAGGCTCCATGGAGGAAGTGGACTCTTTAATGAAGGTCTTGTAAAGAAGATGCCTCTCAGAAAAGCTTTGCACACCTTAAGAGATTCCACAGAAGAAAGCCCTTGTGAAAATGGGAAATGGCTAAGAAATGCACTCTGATTGGCATGAAACTGTGACCTGAATCAAATTACTGATACAAATAACTAAGAGTAAACAGAACAGAGCAAAAAGGTGTCTAAGTCCCTCTTAGCTGCCTATACTGTAAATTAATGCCACTTTATTTTGTAAGTTTTCCCTAATGTTTGTTCTCTGTGCAGAGGTAAGGAATTGGCTGACCTAGCAGGGAATGCAGCATCCCTGCCAAACATCAGAAATGGATAAACCAAGCAGTTAAGACTGAGGAAGTAAGGATCTTGGTGAGACTTCCTAGATGGGTGTTTGAGCAGGGTTCTGAAGATTATCAAATAGAAGTTACTCTAGAAGATGAGTCTACAAAAGGGAAATCCTATTTGCAGAGGCCAAAGGGAAGATAAAAGAAAATGACCTTCAACTTCTTGTCTTTGGCTTTGTGTGTGAAATTTAAGATTTGTGGAAAAGATAGAAAGGCAGAGGTCATTTCTAGACTACATAATCCATGTGCCACTGACGCAGGAGGGGGGGCAACAGAAAATAAGTTCCTGCATTCAGAGTTGGTTGGGGATGCAATACAAAGATCACAGAAAGGTTCTTCCCAGAGTCAGATGATCAGATACTTCTTTGTACCACTGACAAGCTTATGGATCACTCATATAGTATCAGAAGGCAGTGACATGGTCTGTCCATTAGAGAATTTGCTGGACCCAGATTGTAGGATGAGAACCTTTACCAGTCCTACTGCTGTCTAGCAAACCTTTTACTCTAATTTATTACAGTGGTTTCATAAGTCTTTTCATCAAAGCTTGCACAAATGTATTCCACTGACATATGCTGAGTCCCTAGATAAGTCACAGAATGAGTATTGGCGGTCTTAGGGGAATTGTCTGACTAGTATTTTACATAACTTTATAATTCAACCAAAATACAATTGCTTAAAACAGTACATCCAAAAACTTAATCAAAGTCAAAACACCAGAAATATCTGTCTACTGGTATGAAGTTATTAGAAAAAAAATTTGTGAAGAACAAAAAAGTGTAGAAACACTGCCCAGAGAGGATATTGACATGAATAAAATCTAGCCAAATATTTCTTGAAATACAATAAAAAAAGACTAAAAGGCAATAAAAAATTAAGCTTAACTAGACTAGAAGGAAGTTGACATGGACTTAGAAAATTTCACAAGAAATACTCATCTGAAATAATAAAACAGCCTGGGCCATTTTCCACTCCTGATAATTATGCAAATACATAGGAAATCAGAAGAGTCCAGTTAGTGCAGGGTCTTATGGGAGAAACTACAGCTTGGGAAGTTTTATATGCTGAGCTGACTTCAGTCTGCAGCCAAGCCCTACTAGTTAAACAGAATGGATTGTCTTAGTGGCAGAAAAATAATGCAGCGCAGATCACAAACATTTTCTAATTGTCTCTGTACATCTTCTGCTTTTTTTTAACTCCGGCTCAAAAGAAGTGGAGCAGCCAAGTCTTCTTCACAGGCAGCCTGAGCAGAGGTGACACCTGAAACTTCCTTAAAGAATGGGAAACACACCTGCCTGGCCAAACAGAGTTATGAAAATCACTGTGGAACTGCCAGTCCTTTTGAACAGATTTCATCAATTGAGGAAATGGGTAAAAAGAATAAAATAACCTCTATGTCATTTCCTGGTGGACTAACACATCTCTGCTTGCCTAGTAACGGGATAAGGGAGCAGAAGTCCCTACATTTATAGGTTAGTACTAGGCTAACTGCCCTTGAGAGTCATTTTAAGCCTAGCCAATTATCCATTGTCAGACACAAACCCTCCACGTTGTATTTGTAAGGCAAACACCTTAACCATTAGGCCACGCTCACAACCCTGGCTGGGTATGCAAACGGCTTACAGACAACAAAACCTCACTTCAGGAGCAACATCCTGGCAGTCTAGGAACTACTTGTGGGGCATCAGCAAGCAATGACCAAGAATGTCTACAGAGAGCTGGCTACTCTAGGAATGTGTGTGCCAATCTGAAACTGGGTAAGGACTGACCATTCCCACAACCTCCTATTCCCCATAATCTCATTCCTTCTTGACAAGGGAGAGGCAGGACCTCATTCTGCCCTGTTTGCTGGCATAACAGAGTACAGCCATATTTTCTGAATGAACACCCAATAATACAGGAGGAAACATGTACCGTAATGTACTGAAAGTTCAGAAGTTACATAATGCTGATGTGCAAAGATGAACTCTGTAGAGACTTCCTCTCTACGACTGCCTATCCATGAATCCACTGAAATGCCTTTCCACACCAGGACACAGGCATCCACAATTGACTGTGGTTGAGGATGTAGAAACAAGCAAAGGGTTCTCTTGAAGAAGACTGTCCATCTGAAACTACCAGAGCAGACTGTGGTGAAGGATAAAAGTACTGTACTTGCCCCCTTAATGACAGAGATTCTAGTGTTGACACACTCAGACCTTTCTAAAGTTGCATGTGTCTGTGTAGTTTCTGGTGGCCTTGCTAACACTGACCTATCTATCAGTGGTGGGGTAAGCTATGGCCCAATATATGTCCAGTCGGATGCTGAACCTACATGAAAGGAACCAGCACAGAAGGTGCGAGTGTTGGAGCCTACGATGGAGCTAATGCAAGTGCAGGGAGACTGCCTACATTGAACGTAGCAATGCAGGACCCATTAAAGGCAAAGTGGAACTATTTATTTATTTATTGACATTTGATTACCGGGAAAGTCTGACTGAGTAGAAGCCCATTTTCAGCACAGGTGCAGGGAGAAAAGCTCCCAATTACTGCAAAACATTTTAAGAACAATAATTTTACAATCTTAAAAAATAAAACAAAACATCTGCTGTTTAAATAATTATAACAAATTAGAGATAATATAAAAACATTGGTTAAAAATTGATACAAGTTATATGACAATCATTTAATACTTAACACAAATTTTAGACAGTTTATAGAGAAATTAAAGGTAAGCTAGTCTAATACAAACAGTAATCACAATATGAAGTGAGGGAAAACAGGCTTATGGTATACTTAGAGAGAAGGTCAGGGAAAAGAATTTGACAGAAGTAAGGAAGTGAGAGAAGAAGTGACAGCAAGGAGGTAGGTATAAGGAATGAAAAAATATTGCTCACATTTTAGGGGGGGGTTCACTTTAGAACATCGAAAGCCCATAATGTTGAAATTCAAATCATTGAGAACATATCTTGAAAATTCAAAACACTGAAAACTTCCAACACTGAATCCCATAACATTGAAAAAACATAGGAAAGCAACATGTACTATACTGCAGCACAACTACATACAGAAACAAATAAAAAACAAACCATATTACACTTCTCCAAATGGATTCACTTTAGAACATCGAAAGCCCATAATGTTGAAATTCAAAACACTGAGAACAAAATCTTGAAAATTCAAAACACTGAAAACTCAAAATATTGAATCCCATAACATTGAAAAAACATAGAAAACCAACAGTTAATATATTCCAGCACAACTACATACAGAAACAAATAAAAAACAAACCATATTACACTTCTCCAAATATAAGCAGGGGGGCAAGCCCCCCACACCCCCTGCTACTTAAATATATCAACGCAAGATCGCACTACACTAAGGTGCGTTATGTTGTAATATAGCAAGTAAGAAGGAAACATGACTGAGGTTACCTATGAAACTCCGGTAAGTATCGGAGAGATATACAGTAATGTGTAATGTTTTAACAGTGAAGTAGTATTTCTAAGAGAAGGTTGAGGACAGTTTTTTACAATGTAAACAGGCAGTCAGCGCAGAATGGTATGTTTGCCATTTTGTTCTGTGTAGTGCAATCTCGGAGTTGATATATTTAAGTAGCAGGGGGTGTAGGGGGGCTTGCCCCCCTGCTAATATTTGGAGTAGTGTAATTTGTTTTTTTTTTATTTGTTTCTGTATGTAGTTGTGCTGGAATATACTAAATGTTGGTTTCCTGTGTTTTTTCAATGTTATGGGATTGAATGTTTTGAGTTTTCAGTATTTTGAATTTTCAAGATTTTGGGGTCAATGTTTTGAATTTCAGCATTATGGGCTTTCGATGATCTAAAGTGAATCCATTTCAAGATATAGTTTATCCTGATTTTGAGCAAGAACAGAGACAGATTTTAGATAGGAAGTCTTTCAGAGTGGTTTTGAAAGATGGGAGGGAGGATATTGAACGGATGGATACAGGTAAGGAGTTCTAGGCCTTAGCAATCTTGTATGAGTACAGACAATGCTCACCAGTTTGATAGGTCTGTAGACAGACAGGAGTTTTTGATCACTAGATCGCAATGACTGACTAGGAACATAATTGTGTAGAATGCTTTTTGTGCTGGACAGGCAGATGGATGCTAGACAACTTTATAGGGGATAATAAGAAGTTATGTACCTACCATAACGTTCCATGTTAGTTGTCTTCTCTCGCCTTCTTTCTTGCTTGATGGGTTGATCCTCGGCTCCGCACTTGCTAAGCTCGAGAGTCACTTTTACCAGCTCGAGGCAGCCCCATATCCCATGATGCAAGGCGGTAAGTACCCAGATCTCGTTTGCTGACAAAGGGCAATAGCACCAAGCATAAAATACTTCCCAAAGGAAGAAAGAAAACTTACAGATGGAAGAAGGACCAGGTCTGAATGGTCTTCAGCATAACAGTTTCTTATAACAAGGTCTGTCTAGGCCAGGGGAAGGAGGAAGAAAGAAGGCGAGAAGACAACTAACATGGAACGTTATGGTAGGTACATAACTTCTTAATGTTAAGTTGTCAATCCATTCTTGCTTGATGGGACCGCCCCTAGCACCTCTATCCTGGGTGGCTCAATGGAACAAACTCTTGAGGACTGTAGAGCCAAAACTGGCTCTGTCCCTGGAGGCCAAGTCCAATTTGTAATGGGAAACAAAAGTGTGAGGAGTGGCCCAAGTGGGCGCTGCACAAATAGTGTCTAAAGGAAGTCTAGCTTGAAAAGCTGTAGAAGTAGCTAAGCTCCTAGTTGAATGTGCTTTAGGTTTTGAGCACAGCTGTTTTCCCCTGAGCAGATAAATTTCAGAGATGACCGAAGAAAGCCATCTAGACAAAGTCACTTTAGAAACAGGAAGGCCTTTTTATTATCCGCATAGGAAACAAAAAGTTGATTAGATTTTCTAAATTTTTTGTTCTGTCCAAATAATATCTAAGTTGACGGTGGACATCAAGATAATGTAGCTTTTGTTCAGCTCTATCTGAATAGTTAGGAAAAATACAGGAGATCAATGGATTGATTCAAATTGTTCTTTGAAGCGACCTTAGGCAAAAAGGTTGGGTTAGTTCTCAAAGATACTCTGTCTTTGTGAAAACCAAATAGGGAATCGAAAGAGCATGAAGTTCAGACACCCTCCTGGCCGATGTAATAGCCACTAGGAATAAAGTTTTCCAAGAAAGATATTTCAGGAACAAGAAACAGCTGGCTCGAAGGGGAAGAATCAAGGATGTCAGCACTAAATTTAGATCCCACTGAGGAGGAGGATTCCTGATTGGAGGCTTTAGTAGGAAAATTCCTTTCAAGAAGGCCCTGCAGAGCCTATGGGACATAATATTATGATCTGCTATCCCGACATGAAAATTGGAAATAGCAGCCAATTGAACTCTGACTGTGGAAGAAGAGGAGCCTGCATGAAAAATCTCTGCTAAGAAGTCCAGGACTGCCTGAACAGGGGCAGTAAAAGGATCAATATTCTGGGCCTTAGCCCAATAAGAGAAACATTTCCATTTGCTTGTATAAATCCTCCTGGTAGAGGATTTAGAAGTAGCGGTTATTATGATGTCTCTAACTGGGTTAGAGATCAAAGGAAGCCTGGCTAAGGAAGGAAGTGGAGCAACCATGCTGTGAGGTTGAGAGAAGGGATTGACCGGTGCAGCTGACCCGATTGGTGAATCAGAAGATCTGGCACTGGGTCCAGATGCCACGGCTGCACCAAAAGGTGATGATGAAGGAACGGAACCAAACTTGTCGAGGCCAGTAAGGGGCAATGAGAATCAATTTGGCTCTCAAAACGGTAGCTTTCTGGATCACCTGAGGGATCAGAGGAAATGGAGGGAAGGCATAAAGAAGTCCCTGGGGCCAATCCTGGGTCAGAGCGTCTCTGGGGGATGGCCTGATAGAGGGAAGAGGCTGAAGAAGTCTGGACATTTGCTGTTTTGGGGAGTAGCAAAAGATCGCAACATGGATTCCAGAAAAATCTCTTCCGCTATAGATTGCTTGAGAGACCACTCGTGAGGCATGAGAATAGCTCTGCTCAATCTGTCCGCTACAATGTTGGTTTTCCCAGGGATATGCGTTGCTACCAGAAACCGATGAGAGGAGATCGCCCATTGCCATAGTCTGAGCTTCGACACAAGGGGTAGGACTTGGTTCCGCCCTGTTTGTTGATATACCAAACTACAGACATGTTGTCTGTGTGGACTGCAATTGTCCCTATGGGAAGAAAGTCGTTGAGGGCTTGCAACGTTAAAAGCACTGCTCTCATCTCCAGGACATTTATGTGCAGATGGTACTCGAACGGCTGCCACGCCCCATGAACCATCCTGCCCTAATGACCCCCGATCAGGAGGCATCCGTAGTGACAGTGGCTATCGGGATGGGGGTACAAAGTACCTGCCTTGGTGAACCTGAGGCGATGTGATCCACCAAGCAAGATGCTCTTTGCATGTCTGTGTCACCAGAATCTGGTGACGCATTGGAAGTTGCTGGTATGACCATTGTGTGAACAGCATCCACTGAAGAAGGCGCATGTAGAATCGAGCCAGGAAGAAGAGTAATGGCCGCAGCCATGAGACCTAATACCTTTAGAACCATTCTGGCCTGTACTTTCTTGCTGGCCAGAATGATCCTGACATGACTCTGAATGTCTGAAACTCTTTGATCTGTAAGGGTAGCTGACATCCGAACAGTGTTTAAGTTTGCGCCTATGAAGGTAATAGACTGGCAGGGCGATAAGGATGACTTTGTTGACTGAGATGCCCAAATGAGAACAAAGGTTTATTGTGTAATCCCTGGCTTGTATAAGCTGATGCCTGGTGGTGGCTGACAGGAGCCAGTGGAAACACCTGGAATCCTTGACGCCTCAGGTGAGCCGTGACCACTGCCATGCATTTGGTGAACACTCTGGGGCTGTAGTGAGACCAAAGGGCAGGGCTCTGAACTGGAAATGACTGAGAAATCTCCTGGAGCGTCTGTGAATTTTGATGTGATAATCCTGAAGATCTATTGAGCACATCCAGTTGTCCTTCTGTAAGAAGGGCAGAATTGACTGAAGAGTGACCATTCGAATCTTGTCTTCCTGACAGACTTGTTGAGTCTGCTGAGATCCAATATTGGTCTCCAGTCTCCCGTCTTTTGGGGACCAAAAGAACCTTGAGTAGATTCCGGCTCTGAATGGTCTATTGTAACTGGCTGAATGGCTCTTTTTGCAGTAGTTTTGAGACTTCTAACTCTGCAATTTTAGACCGGTGGTACATCTGGAAGGGAATTTGAGGGAAGGGACTTTCCTCGAAAGGAATTATGTAACCCTTGGATATGATCGACTGTACCCATCTGTCTTGAGTGAGGGAATGCCAGGCTTCTGGGTACAGTGATAATCTTCCCCCGACTGCCTCCAAGGAGGGACAGCCGGGCAACATCTCAGGGATGCTGAAAGGGCTTGTCAGAGAGAGGCTCTCTGTTTCCCTGGTTTTGGACCCCTCTGCCTCCTGTTGTTGTTACCCCTCTGCTTCTAGGGGTAAACTGACCACGTGAATGACTCCTTGGGATTTACGGAACCACATTTTCCCACCTTTCTGTCCTTTGGGATAAGGCCTAGAAGGGGTGGAAAAACGGACTCCAACAGCAGAAAGAGTCTTGCCGTCCTGTTCGCACCTGGTCAAGGTTTCCTTCACCTGAGGGCCAAACAAAGCTGACCCATCAAAGGGAGAATTTGTGAAGGACGCCTTAAAGGGATCCGCAAAATCACATAGCCGCACCCAGGCTTGGCGTCTAAGAGCCACACCTGTACTCTCTACCCATCCGCAGCATAAGATATTAGCCGCATGGAGGAGTTTGCAATGGAATTGAGGGTTCCTAGCTGGCAATTTTTCTTGAGCCCCTGCAGCTGTAGGATCCTGAACTACTTCACCCAGCTCCTTAAGGATATCCCTCTGGAGTCTGGTGAAGTGACAAAGGTAATTCAGCTACGCGATAGCAAAGGTCGCTGAGGAAAACATCCACATCAGTACCGTACCTATCCATGGTCCTAGAGTCCTTATTAGGAGGATGGACGGGCACGGAAGGATCTGCAAGTTCCTTTTGGTGGCCGCAGCCACCACCATGGCATCAGCGGGACACCCTTAGTGAGGAATTGCTTGTCACACGGGCAGTGATAAATTTTGAAGGCCTCCTAGGGACTGGCTCTACAGAGTCAGGAGCTGCCCCTTTTCGTGCAATAACCTGCATAAGGGAGACACCCAGGAGGTGGAGGGCCGAGATCCAAACGCCTCTAGGTATACTGACTCATCCTCAGAGGGATTGTTGGTGGGCCAGTTTCCTCTGTTTAAGGAGTTCTAGGATGTCTGAGAAGGAGACATCCTCAGAGGGGATCTAGGGATCCCTCTGACTCATCAAAGTCAGTATCAGTGACAGACTCGGGAGTCTACATGCTTCCTCTTACAAGTCCTCTTCCTAGGAGGATCTCCCAAACATCAGGAGAATCCTCGGAAGAGGGGAAATTCCCAATGGGGAAACCTGAGGCGGAGGATCTCTGGGTCCTGTAGCAAGAGAAGTGGCAGAGATGTCAACAGGTACTATAGAGGGAGGAGCTACGGGAACAGACTGCTGACTGATACCAGTGGCCAGTACACTCTTCATCACAATGCTCCTCCCAGGCAGGTCCGAGAGAACCCGCCCAAGAGCTAGGAACCCAGGGACCACCGAAGGGAAGTCTCCGAGGCAGATGTCGGAGCCGAGCTCACCAAGGCCGAGGCTCCAAGGACAAGGGTCATGCCACTCACCGGAGGAGACCATGGAAGCCCGACCACCGAATCCCTCTAAGGAAGGTCTCAAGAGGAGATAAGAGTAGAGGCTGAAGGAAAAGAAGGGGTATCCGACTCCAACTCCAAGCTCTGGGGTAGAGTTGAAGGAGGAATTGTAACAGGGTGTGGACCAACAGTCGTCTGTTGAGACGGACTATGTAACATTTGGGCCAGTACCTGTGACTTAAGTAATCTACTGACCACTCTCTCTAGGTCATGATCTGACAGTCTGGATGACCTTGAAGATCGGCCCGATGGCTCCAGTATCGGCTCCAAGGAAGGAGACTCGACCTCTTCCTGGAATGAGCCACCGGAACCGATACTATAGATCCTGTCGGAGCCGAAGACTTATCGGAGCCGACAGGAAGCCTCGATGCATCGGCTCCAGCCACCAAAGTAACGGTGTCGGAGCCTGGGTGTCGGAACGTCGATACAGATTCGGCACCGATAGCCATCGGTGCCGGGTTTTGTCAAGCCAGAATCGGCTGATCTCGACTCTGAACGGGCTTAGACACAGAAGCCTGGGCCTTGGAAGATTTAGCTGATTTAGATGGGGAGAGCCCACCGGCTTAAGAAGGCCCCTAAGGATCAGCTTGCGTCTTTCCTGCAGGACTCTCTGGCTGAAGGAATGACAAATAGCACAGGAGTCCTGCAGGTGAAGAGGCACCAGGCAATACAGGCAAGAAGTGTGACCGCCTGACAGACTGATCTTGTGACAGCACGAGTCACACTAAGACCTGAGACCCTCTCCTTTGACATGGTGCTTTACAAAACACACACACACACCAGTCAAAAATTAACTTAAATAAAATACCAAAAAGGTATTTCTATAAACAAACACACACACCCTAACAGGGAGGGGATGGGATGGGTAAAGTTTGACTAAAAAAAATTAGAAAAGACAGGGAATTTCTGTCACAAAAGGTAAATAATTAACTAATAACTAATAATTAAGGGTTTTTAAGAAAAGGGCTTAATATCCAAAAGTGAATCACTTACCAGGAGCTGGTAAAAGGAGGACAGATCTGGTTGCATCATGGGATATGGGGCTGCCTCGAGCTGGTAAAAGTGACTCTTGAGCTTAGCCGAGGGATCGAACCCATCAAGCAAGAATGAAGGCGAGATTGACAACTTAACATTAAGCTATTTATATGTTAGTTGATGAGGCAGTTCTAACCAATGTAGGTTTTTCAGTGCTATACAATGGTCGGTTCTGAAAGGGGTATTTGCTACAAATTTAGCAACTTTTTATAGCATTGTTTAAATTTTAATTTTTGTGAAGCCTGGAGGTTAATAAGGATGGGAGCACCATAAAGAAGTATGGAGAGGAGGTAAGTAGTGGCAAGTGTAGTTTTAGTTGCATCGATGAGAACATTTTTAGCTCTGTAAAGCATTTCTAGTTTTTGATGAGATTTTCTTATGCAATTTTGTATATGCAAGTCGAATGTACTAACATCCATTATCACCCCTAATAACTTGTTATGAGAAGTGACTTCAATGGTTGCATTATCAAAACAGAGGACTTTAATTTAGTTTTTTTTCACAGGAGAGGGATTTGGAGGAAAAAAAAGCAGTAATTTGGTCTTTTTTGGGTTGAACATGAGTTGTGTGTTACGAAGCCGTGTTTAAGTGGCTGTTAAAGCTTCCTGAGTAATTTTTTTGGAGGTGTACCATGTTGTCAGATGTGCAAATGAGAGTGGAATCATCTGCGTACTGTATTACGATCCATGGTGTGGATGAATAGAGGGTGTTAGAAAAATTGTTAAAGAGGAGGGGACCAAGGATAGAACTTTGTGGTACACCAGTGGTAACTGGGAGGTAAGGAGAGAGCGTGGAGTCCCATTTTACTGACTGATACCTATTGGACAGGTAGTTTCTGAACCACAGAAGGGTGGGCTGAGAGAGACCTAGTGAGGGCATTTGAAGAAGTCTGCTTTGACAAACTGTGTCAAAGGCTTTAGACAAGTCTAGAAATACGGAATAGACTAGTTTGACGTTATCTCTAGCTTTATTGATAATATCTATATAGGGTCCTTATCAGCATCTCGAATGCTGACAATATAAAGTTTGATATTGTCACATCGAGAATAACGAAAGGTCAGACCGTCGAACAGGTAAATGTAAATCTCTGTAAGGGGAGATTTCTGTTTACCTCAATGTAGTGCGGTTTCAGAGTTGGTATATTTAAGCAGCGTGAGTTATGGGGGGTGCAGGGGGACTTGCCCCCCTGCCTACACCAGTTAGTTCTTTTTTTGGTTTGTTTTTATTTT
Source organism: Protopterus annectens (assembly GCF_019279795.1). Lineage (NCBI taxonomy): Eukaryota > Metazoa > Chordata > Ceratodontiformes > Protopteridae > Protopterus > Protopterus annectens. The sequence continues at coordinate 1,620,179,804 of NC_056728.1, read as the reverse complement.
TATCGGCATTCAAAAATTGGATAGTTCAATCATGTCAGTTCGACATTTAGTGATTCGAACTATTCAGTTTTCGAAATGCTGATATAGATGCTCTATATAGGCTAGAAGGGAAGTGCTATGGGAAGGACAGAAGTCATGTTGTGCAGGGGATAGGAGTTCATCCTGCAAGAGATGTTTTTGAATACATTTTTCAAGTATTTTGGCAAGGGGAATAAGATTGCTAACAAGAGTCATTGAAGGAAGACAGTTTGTTACTGGGACAGGGCACCAGTGTTAGCCTGTCCAAGGAAATATGAGTTCATAAGAAGGTGCTCTAGCATCTGAACTAAAGAATTCATTAAACTGCTAGGACCAGGAGAGAAATGAGCTCTCATACTTGGCCCAGCTTCATGCCTCTTGATTTAGAAAGGGAAGGGAAAGAAAGTGCCTGTCTGTGCTGAAACTGCACAATAACCTTGGCAAGCTCAATTGATAACAGAAAAAGCAGAAGACATCCTGACTGGACAGACAGGCAGCAGTAGCCTCCAGCCTCTAGAAATCTTTTGAAATATGGGGACTTGCTAGACAAAGTCCCAAAACACAGAGATTGAAAGGCCGATAAGTGGACTTACATATACTATGTTTGAGATAGTCATTTCTTGGAATATTCCCTTTTCTCCAAGGTATGGTGATTTTGGAGTTCATTTAAGTTTGGGGGGTGTGAGGGGCTTGCCCCCCTGCACAAATGAAGTTTAAACAGAGTAGAGTGAACTTCAGGATTTGCTCTTTTCCTGGGTTTTTTGCCTTTTTTTCTTTTGGCTTGTTGGCACTTGGAATTTCGATTACCAACATTTCAATAGGGAGCTGTAGCTCCCTCCGTCCATGAGCCAAGGTATGCACAAACAATACAGAACAAGCAGATCTTGATGAAGAACTTGCTACCTCTGCAGAATGAGAAGTAATGGGGGAAATCCTTCATCTGCATGGGTTGAATATCTGAACCTGTGAGAGAAGGCATACTTTGACCTTAACTAATTTAGCATGTTTAGACTAAATGGTGGACTGCTTAACAGATTTCATTAATTTGACAAACAGATGTCTTAGATGACTAAGCAGGCCGAGATGAGTAAGGTTTCAGTGGAGCTCTAACAAAATATACAGGCTGAGGATAGGATTAAAAAGACATCACGAAACCAACAGGGAGTTGTTGACACTTCCCTGACCAGATGTTCTAAAATGTTCTAACAAACTATTGTGAGACTCAAACAACTGCTGTGGACCAAATTAATATACATATTTGTTGTGACTGCCATCATGGGTGATTTGCTAGCTTCAGACTAGAAGGGAAATAAGGTGTGATGGTTAAAAAGGACCAATCCCTGAGGCAACTAAAGTAGAAAGGAACATTTCATCAGACCAGTAAGGTGGAAATACTATAATGACAGAAGGTGCTCAACTAAAGCCCCAAAACCCTCTCAAATATTGTAAAAATTATTAAATAGAATGGCAAATAAGGTTGCCAACCAATATACAAGAAAGCATGCAAAAATATAGCATATCTCAAAGGTTTTTCCAAAAGGTAGCATGAGGCCACTTGGAATCCAACTGAACACATTTATTGGTAGGAAGGAAATGGAAATGGAAGAATGAGGCTTAAGAATTCATAGGTAGGAGGAATGCAAGAGTAACCCAGGAAGGTTTACCTGCCATGCTGTGCATAAGCAGAGTGCCTGACTCCTACAGGTTAACAAAGACAGAATCTCCATTGCAAATAAACTATTCTACAATGACTTAGGGTGGAAGTCACACCAAAATGATAAGAAGACCTGAACAGACTTAAAAACAATATGTAATATATAACAGTGCTTCATGCCAACTATGTCAGTATCTAAACAGGCCATAAGTATAGTCCTGATTCGCTGCAAGGGATATGCCAGTACTACTGCTAAACTCTGGCAAAAAATAGGACTCGAAAGATGGACAAACCTACATTTTATGACTTACTGTTACACAGTGACCCTAATAAAGAATATGCACCTCAGATAAGCAGTGCATGAAGATAAAGCTAAAACTTTAATTCCTAAACATGTACTTAATAAAGAATCCAGGTTGTGAAGAGTGATGTTGAAAGGAGAACAGAAAAATGGGACCAGAAAGCCCAGAAAATGGAGCATTTTGAACCAGATTATTTACTAATAGGCAGCCAGGAGTTGCAAATGAGTCCAAAATGATATCTCTTGGAAACAATGTTAACGTTCAACAAGATCCCGAACTTAAGTTTTTTTCTTAGCCATATTTAATTATGTTAAGACAGCAGGATTCTGCAACATGCAAGTCTGCTACAATGCTGCAGCTGCTGCTGCTTCCATGCCGTAACACGGCATGCAGTGGAGGAATGTCAGCTTGGTCACTGGCACAAATAAGGAATGAGTTCTGCTTCAGACAGTAGGATAGACTCTTGGCTTCATGACACTAGAAATACCCTTCAGCCCTCATTTACAGGATGGGTCAGCTTTCAAACAATGAAGGAAAAGAGTTGTCATAATCAGAAATCTGTATATTAACACATATGATGTTACCGATGTGCACATGCTGTAGGGTGCTGAAGAACAGTCAAGGCACAAATCATATGCAAAAAGTCTTTACATGGAATAGGCTATGCATACAACCATAAGCAAAAACTCTTATCAGCATTTCTTTGTTTTGGGTCTTTCCTTCAATGTCTATTGATAAAGAAGACAAAGGGGGCCCTGAAATGGGATTTTAGTGAACAATGTAACATTTAGGCAGGATGTAAGGGAGTCCCTATTTTGATCTTTCATCAAGTAAGACTTGATATTTAACTACTGAGGTCAGACAGGGACTTACCTTAAGATATTTATTCTTAAAATCACACCACTGCATTAGCTGTAAAGCAGTAACACTAACCCATGTGCCACTATGTCCTATTAAACATTTGTGTGCAATTTGCTCTTTCCCTCCATGTCACCCAGGACCTCTGGAAACATTGTGATTATTTACAGTTAGTAAAGGTGCCATTCTGGAGCATATCTGAGAAGAAGTTAATGCTGCAATAGAAGCAGAAGAGTGCAAAAGGTGACTATGCCAGGAACATGGACAATGTGACCAATGGAAGGCTGCAGATTAAGGGGAAAAAAGGAGAGTTAATTGGCCTTCAGTCCAACAAATAGGCCAAGTAAAGTAGGCAACAGATAACAACTGCAAGTAGGTCTGTCGTACAAATACAGTTTAGAATTATTTTTTATGCAGCAGTACTGCATCACGGCATCTGGTAAGTTAAGTGCCACAATGCATATTGACAAAGACTAACTTCATTCATTTGGACTGTGTTTTTAATAAAAAAAAAAAAAACTTTGTTACCTTTTTATTGTAACCATGGCCCAAATATTTTTTGTGTTTCCTCGGTGATGTCATGTAAGGCAGAGGTCCATAGAATTCAAAGTACAATTCTCTCTGTACGCTCAAACTCTATGGATGCATCACACATTCTTTCTGAGTTGATGTCACTGAAGTTAAAGATGACCATTAATTTTATTTATTTTACATTTGTTTACCGGGAAAAGTCCAACTGGACTAGGTCCATTTACAGCGGAGGCCCGGGGAGAAAAGCTCCACAATTATAACAATAATACATGTTTTATACAAAATTATAACAATAATACATGTTTTAAACAGAATTATAAGAACAACCTAGCAGTGAAAACACCAACAGGTCTTTACATGGCACCAGCATAGGGAAAGTAAATTCTGAGAGGGTTGTTTTTTTTTTAATTTTTAATGAAAACTGAAAATGTTCACAGATGGAATGAAAATCCTGATAATCTTTTTATGCATTGCATTCAGTAGATTACAAAAGATAAGTTATGGAAGAGTGACAAAACACTTTAAATGCTTGATATTTCCCACAAAACTGACTACTTTTCTTTATTTCTAATTATTGTGTTGTACTGATAGTAACCACAGGATTATTTTACATAGTCCATAGACAATGCAGTTTTCATATAACAGTCCTCCTGACACGCTATGTTTCTCTGTAGAATTTAACAGCTAAAATCTAAATTCCATCTTAAAAACAGTATTCATGTTATAGGTCCAATCCTGAATATCGAAGAATGCAGTTATGTTAAATGATACTGGATAATCTCATGTTTAACTGGGAGAAAGCAAAAAACAGGCAGTGTGGCACCCTTTCTGAAGAAAAATAAAAACATCTGTGAAAGCTGACTGAATCTGTTGGCATGCTGGCTGGAGCGCAGGTGAAACCCTAAGACATTCAGTAGGTTGGCGCTACACAGTTGCAAATTCACATTTTCAATAAATGTAATACTGAAACCCCATCCCAAGGGCATTGTACTTGAAAGGTTATGAGAGTTTGAGAATTTTAACCTTGCTTGCCAAATCAACAGATGGCTTGTGATTATAATTATATGCATCAATAAAATGAATAATCTTTACAAAATTTGAATTTCTACTAAAGTAAGGGATTTAGTAAGCAGATGCAACATAATGGATTTTCTTTTAACCCCTTTCTGGACAGGATATTATTTGAATGCAGCCACAGCAACATATTCTTGTTTCTGGTTATGATTTGATTTTTTTAAAATAGCATTTAGAAAATATTTTTCTTAAAAGATTTTATTTTTATTCTCATAACTTTATACTGAATGTACTATACAGACTTCAGCCTGTTACACCTTTATTCCCATTCAGATGAAAGCATAAAGTATTAACCACATTCTTTGGAATATTTTGATGTCATAAACAGAGGAATATGCACAGTAGACATTTTGAAGGACAACACACATATCAGTTTAGAATGAAGGAGCAATAAAACAAATATTTTACATAATGTAAAAACTAAAAGATTTATGGCTTTTTTGCTACATTTAAGGACAACAGCAGACAGTAATGAAAAGCAAAAGCTGGATGGATAAGAACTACCTGGGTGGAATATAGCAAAGTGATATTTTTTACGTACATATTAGTGGTAAAATACACTGAAATAACTTTTAGCTGCCCCTATGGCATGTACAACATAGTTTTAAAACTGCACACTGTAATGGAAGAAATGACCCACTCTTCTACAGCCATGTCCAGTTACCCTTGGTTACTTCTAATGTCTTATTGCAGTCTTAAGTATAGCAGTAGTATGTTGGAAGGCATTTAGATTCTGACTTTTAAATGAGAGATCCTTGACTAAAATTATCAAAGAATACTGTTTCGCCCATTTCAAATAACCATTCTCAGTGCACTCATCTAAAAGGTATTATTTGCTATTCAGATGATGACTTCCACTATTTAATGCACTTGCCATGACAAGCAGTGCCAGTGTGCACCAGGCTTGGACAGATGCAGTGCTTTATTACAAGCCGCTATCCTGCAGCAAATGAAGTGATAACAGGCCTGGTTCCATGGCATAAAAGGACAAAACCCTGACAATGACCAAGACAACCCAAGACTGAATTTCAACCAATTTTTCTTCAAACAGTTGGCTGAAGGTCGTGTTTTCTGAGATGCTGGGTGAATTACTACTCACTGTGTTACTCAGGCATTCAATCCCAGCCTCACTAACAGTCAGGTAAAAAGTGAGGTCAGTGACCGCCCAGACAGAAGGTGATATAAAACAATCAGGCTATTGTGAAGACTGGTGCATTGATTTATAATCAGTGGAAGATGCAAGTTACATACTTACCATAACAACAGATATAAAAGAGTAAGTCCATCTTCAGAAACTCACAGGACTAAGACAGCAGACACTATGACCATTTCATCAAACCAAACTTTCACAGGCTGCTTAGCACCTATCTCCTATCCCATAATGCAACATGGTACTCACCCTCTCCAGATATGAGGTTAGCCACAAGAAGCTAAATAATAAAGATGGACAAAGTCTTCTTTGTCAAGGAAGTGGAAGGTGGGTGGGTACATTGCAGAGGATGGATTTCCTCTTCTGGAGCTACTGTTACAAAAAGTACAAAACAGTCAAACCTGAGAGAAGAAGGCCCATCTTCAATAACCTGTAGGATAGTGTTCCAAGCCAGTATAAGCAGGTGGTTTTCTTTATGGAGCCATACCTTGATAATCATAGCTACAAAAGATATTCTGGAAATGAGATCCATCTTGTAATGCCTTGCAAACATACTGAAGTTGGACCACCTAGCTGCTGCACAAATATCATCAATTGCTGCATTCCTGATGAAAGCTTCAAAAGTATCCAAAACTCTAGAAGAGTGGGTTTTAGTGACTGCCGGTATGGGCTTGTTATAATCAGTCACTTGGTAAGTGGGAGATTTTAAACTTTAAGGTAAAGTTTACCACTAGAAGAAGATATAGGGTTGCATTTTTTTTCCAAAGGACCCAGTTGATGATGCACTTCCGTTCATGCAGTCAAGCAAGTCCTACTCAGAATATGAATAGGATGGAAACAAAACAGATATTTAGATGTATCAGTTAAGGTTTGTCTCAGATGTAACCTCAGGCATAAATGAGAGGTTAGATCAAAGACTGAATATTTATTCAGAAAAAATGCCTATGGAAATTCTACGAACAGAAACTGAAACTCTTGAGATTTTCTTAGCTAAAGTGACTGTCACTCAGAAGGTGCCAGTATTAATTTTTAAACAAAGTAAGCCTGAGGTAGTTACTAGTACCTTTTAATACGGCCACACAGACTTCTGAAAAGGTTAAGGAATTAGTCTGACACCCTTCATAAAAATCAGAAATCATGATTAAACAGATTGATGTATAGTAATAACAAAATTTTATGTCAAAAATATAATGAAGGTAATCCAGACCTGCTGGAATAGGTGCTGAGAAAAGATCTACACTCTTTATAGTGGTCCAGATGTAAAAATGTGTCCTTCTGTATTTTAAGTTTTTCTTGAGTTGGACATCTGGGAAAAATAGAAAAATGTACTTGACCAGAGAAAAGGGGATTACTGGTCACTACTGAAAGTGGAGAAGCCCACCAAGCTAGGTACAGAGAATAGATGGGCTAACTGAGTTCTTATGGGTTTTAAGAACAACTGCGTCTCCAGTAAAGAAGATAACATTAGAGGAGCCAGACTTGCAGAGGCCAATATAGTTATGTCTTCTGGAAGCATTTTACCACCATACAGAATGAGAAAACTGAAGAGGAGCCAAGATGACCCTTTGTAGGTTACAGCAGCCTTAGTGTTGTCCACAAAGTAAGAATGAGGGAAGATATGTGCTGTACTTGGTGTTAGCTGGGGATGTGAACTGTCTAGGAATCCTCACCTCTGGAAGACTTTGTGGCTACCAAGGAGCTGAAACGACCACTCACTGGGCAGAACCAGGTATCTTTTCAGCTTTTCTACAAAGGAACTGCACTCTCCTGAGAAGTAACTCGCAAACATGAGAACTGCTGCTCATGACCCATTGCCAAACTATAATAGCATAAGGTTTTATGAATGTGTTCCCCCTTGTTTGCTGATATACCATACTACAGTTGTGTTGTCCAACTGCACAGTGATGACTCACTGAGGGAGTGAGTCATTAAACTCCTAGAGAGTTAAAAGAAAGTACAATTATGTAAGTATCATTTTTCTGCATTTTGTTGCTGCCTTTAACTAATTCTGCCTAAAATGCTGATTTTCTAGAGTTTCTGTGATTTAGGGTTAAACTATTCCAGGCTCCACGAAGTCTGCTCTTCCATTTTTCCCTTAAAACTAGTCACAACTCTCAAATTAAGCACTCTAACTTCCTTTTATAGCCCAGCACTTCCTCCAAGCTCTCAGTAAGCACTAATAAACACTAACACAACACCTCCCCCTTTACTATACAATAGTACAAGGTTCCCTAGTTCGTCCCTACCGGACAATCAGTAAAACAGTTCAGCTACCCATACAGGCATGTCCAAAGGGCAGTTTCAGGTATACTCTCCAGGCCAGCTGGTGAATCTGGGAATCTTGAGGCAATGTTACAATTGCCTCATGTACACAGACAACCCTCTCCTCCTTCCAAGAAACACAAATATATGTGAGAGATAAAACTATACAGCCAAACTGGAGGCCAAGCTCTCTCAACCCATGACTGGAACAGACAGCCAGGAGGAGAAGGGAAACACTTGCACCACACTTCCAGTCTCACATAAAACAGTCACACATGCACCAGCAAACAGCACACATAAATACACAAAAACATACTCGGAGGCTCTAAATAAAAATCTGCCTATGCAGCAGAGACCTCCAAAGCTGACATTCAAGAAACCTCCACCCTCAAACAACAACCATGTATCACACACTTCACAAAGTCAGTGTGCCACACAACCAAAGCCCTTAAGGCACAACAACACACCCAATACACTAGTAATAGGTGACTCTATTGTCAGACACACTGATGTCCCACTCACTTGACTGAACAAGGAGAAGGTTACTGTAAGCTGCCTGTCGGGTGCCAGGATCCGCCACATAACACAAGCACTCAGGTCACTCCAAAACAAGTACAAATATGACTCTATCATTGTACATGTTGGTGTGAACGGCCTGAGACGTACCTCCCTGGACTACATGAAAAGAGACATGGAGGAGCTCTCTGATCATGTAGCCCAGGCTTGTATGACCCTGACCCTGAGTAGCATCTTGCCCTCACCAAGAATGATGGCACAGTACGAAGAAAAAATGATCAGTTTTAACAACTGGCTAAGCTATTGGTGTCGTTCAAAGGGGATCCAGTGTCTGTCAGCCTGGGACGACATGCTCGACAAGCCACGCTGCTTCGCCAGAGATGGCTTGCACCTGTTACCCCTAGGCTTTTGAATACTGGCCAAGGCTCTTGCCTCCCCCATTGTGCCTTTTATAGGCAAGGCTCAAAAGACAAACCCACCTCCATAAACAACACAAGAAACCAGAAACTGAGGTTAATGCTACTCAATGCCAGAAGTCTAAACCTCAAAATGCACGCACTCAAGCCACACCTTAGCATGGAGCAAATCGATATCTGTGCAGTAACATAAACCTGGTTCAAAGCTCCAGAGAGCACCCCAGCACTACCAGGCTACAACTCACACCATACCTTTCGGCCCAAGAACCCGGACCGAAATACAAAAGGGGAGGGTGTGCCCATTTTCATAAAGGATGCCCATGTCTCCAGGTTAGTAGTACAGCATGAGGCCTGGGAGACCATCCATGTGCAACTATCAGTGGGCAAAGCTGCTTTTCAGATCACAGCCTGCTACAGATCACCTACCTTGTCTCAGGACCCCCACTCAGCATTCCTGACAACATTGGGAAATACAAAGGTCCTACCTAACACCATGATATTGGGAGATTTCAACTATCCAAACATTGACTGGATTAACTACTCGAGTACAAACTCCTTTGCCCAATGCTTCCTAGAGTTTATAAACTCAAACGCACTGGAACTGCTGGTCACTAACACCAGAGGTAAACCCCTTGCTGGTAAGATCAGATCATAAACTAATCACACTGGACATCCACATCCCGACCCCACCCCAAGTCAAGGAAACCACTGTGAAAAACTTTTCAAAAGCCAACTTCACACTTCTCAAGACCAAGGTGGAAAGTTTCATAGCCCCCTTGCTAAAGGATAATGCTGCCCAAACTGCAGAATCCTTTACAAGTGCATTCTGTGAGCATCTACAGGGATGCATGGATCGAGCCATCCCAAGTAAAACCAAAACTCACTCCTCCAAAAAAGGGAAACCGGTCTGGTGGTCCCTGGCCATAAATAAGCTTTACAACAGAAGGAGGAAACTACTACATGATAGAGCTAAATCCAAAAAGGAAAGGCATCACTGATCAATATTAGCAAGAAACTATGATCCCTCATAAAATCATCCAAGGCCAGTTTCAAAAGAAAAATTGCTAAGGACTCTAAAGATAACCACAAAGCCTTCTTTAGCTATGTCAAAAATCTAGGTGGTAACTCTCAGTTAAGCTCTGAGCTAGTGCAAAATGGCAAAAAATACACTGAACCAACTGACATTGCCAACATTCTGGCTGACAAGTTCAGTGCAAACTTTACCCCCCCACCACCACCACCCCCAACAGGGCCGGTGTCCATCCCAGAAGAATGCAGAGCCCCAGGCATGACGGACACGCAGGTACAAACAGCCCTCTCCAAAGCTAAGAACACAGCATCAATGGGACCAGATGGTGTCTCAGGCTGCATCTTACACGAACTCCAAAAGGAACTAAACCCTCACCTAAATTCGCTGTTCAGACTCAGCCTTACCACAGGCTATGTACCCAAAGAATGGTGTACAGCAACAGTCATCCCGTTCCACAAAGGTGGTGCCACAACAGAACCAGGGAACTATCGTCCTATAAGCCTAACTAGCCTGGTCTGCAAAACTATGGAGCGAATCATCATGGAACTCATAAACACCGACATTGGGAACCTCCAGACACTAGACCCTACCCAATTCAGCTTTGTTAAAGGCAGATCCTGCCTCCTAAACCTAGTTGACTTCTTTGAAACAGTTACCAAGGCCATAGATGAAGGAAAGGTAGTCCACACAGCCTACCTGGACCTCGCTAAGACCTTCGACACCATTCCACACTCTGGCATCATAGATAAGCTCACCAGCTTGAACATTAGCCCCTATGTCACAAGATGGGTGGCCAACTGGCTCATGGATAGAACACTCATGGTCAGAGTCATGGGTGCCATGTCCGACTCTAAACTAGTTACAAGTGGTGTCCCACAGGCCTCGGTCCTGGGACCCCTCCTGTTCGGTATATACTTCTCTGTGGTACAGGCAAGCACGGGAGGACTATGGCTGACCAGGTTCGCAGATGACTGCAAACTGGGGGCCATAATCGACTCACCGGCTGACATAGACATCCTCCAGAAGGGTCTCACAGTGACAAATAACTGGTGTCAAAACCATGGCCTCAGGCTGAATGCCAAAAAATGCATAGTCATCCCCTTTGGGAAAAACAAAGTGCCCACGAATTATCACACAGGTGGTAATTCACTAAGTACGGAAGATGTAATTAGGGACCTGGGGACCCAGGTAGATAGCAACCTCTCCTTCGATAATCACATTGCCAAAGTAGTTAGAGATTCCTTCTATGTAGCCCACATAACCACAAAAGGGTTCACCTCTAGATCAAGAGAGGTCATTGTGCCCCTCTACTCATCACTCATTAGGCCCATAATACAGTACAATGCCCCATTTGTAATGTACCTTACTCGACACCTGCAACAGCTGGAAAGACCACAGAAGTACCTCACCAAGAGGATCATGGGCCTCAAAGAGATGCCCTATGCAGCTCGTCTAAAAAACTCCAGCTTTACTTGGTTGCTTACCGCCTACTCAGAGGTGATCTCTGCCTGACGTATAAGGCCATGTCCAACCCAGAATTAATGGACATGCTCCACCTCAAGAAAACCAAATCTCTTAGAGTCACATGCTCCAGTGAACTAAACCTCATCACAACAATAAACAGGACATGCTGGAGGGATAGATTCCTGTCTCAGAGACTTCCCTCGCTCTGGAATAGAATCCCAATTTATGTTAAGCAGAGCCCCTCGCTGACTCTCTTCAAGAGAAATCTTGACGAGTGGATGGGAAATCGTAGGTTTACACCTGGGATCACTTCAGTGGCCCTGCTAGACAGAGGCCCAGAAAATTAATTAAAAGGGGAGGCGAAAGCAAAGACATTCTGGCTAGGCTTATAAATGCCCTTGGGCAGATAGCCTAGTACCTACCTATGAACCTATAACAGTAGATGTTGTAATGGGTCACCGTTGCAGTAGGCTAAGCTAATCAGGTATTATCCCTGCACCATCTAACTTCCAAAAGTTTTGAACACCTTTCATGCACTCCACCTCCCAGCTGCACCTGAGGCAATCAATTTTCCTCAGGAAGGAGGCAAGAGACCTGCATACATGCACTTGGAAACAAAGTGAATCATTGCTACATATAAAAAGGTACAAACAAATCCACTGCAGCATCTACAACCAGAACACTAAGAGAAAAATAACAGAGAGTCCGAGGGAGGGCCAGCTACTGCAACAGTGACTCATTATAACATCTACTGTTATTTATTTACTATTTTTTAAACATCTTTACTAAATTATCACTTAAGACATAATCAAACAAACATTAACAGAAAAAATAAACCACATAAATATTTCCCATTTACATGCATTATATATCACGTATCTTTTCTTTCTTTACAACTATCTTCAGTCTAATATTAAATAAACTGTTCAATTCCTGCCTTCCATTAAACCTTACTCCTCCTCCTACTGAACGTTATACTACAATTCCCATTACAATACAATTGTACAATACAGCAATAAAATCCCAATATAATTTCCATTTATTTCTAAGTAATTTGCTCCCTCCCTTTTCTAAATATCCCTTTTCCAGTTCTTTTATCTCTTTTATAACATTCAACATTTCAAATACAGTTGGTTTATACTTTAATTTCCATTTTTTTAGTAATAACTTTTTTGGCAGCCAACATAATTAAACTTAATAAGGCCTTACTGTGTCTAGGTAATTCAGATCATGTATCCCAGCTCAAAAAAAGAATTTCCTTAGTTACAGCCATTTGCTCACCCATAATTTCTGACAGAGTACTCTGTAGTGAATTTTAAAAATCTGCCAACTCATTACACTCCTCCAAAAATATCTTCTTAATTACCTCTTTCTTCCCCATCACACCTCCAACATTTGCTATGTACCTGAGGAAGAATTCTTTGAAGTCTGCTTAGGGAATAAAAATGCCTATGCATAACATCTACTAATATAGTTAAGTTTACTTACACAACGTTCACAAATGGATCACCATGTATGAACATAGCATAGTTCATACATGGACCTCCATTGCAGTAGCCTAAGCTGTTTGGGTAGATTCCCATAGCTTAGTCAAGAGTAACAAAAAAGCAAGGAGGTCAATAACTAAGACTCCAGGAGTCCCTGTAGAATGGTCTTGGCAAAGCCTGTTCTGGAACTGGAAAAGAAATCCAGTTGGTAGTGCTTTGTAAAAGTGTGAACATAGGATAGAGTACACCCCTTTCCAGGAAGCTATTAAAGAAGCCAATGTCCTTGTTGAATGAGCTGTGAAGCAGCCTGGAAGTGGCTTAATGTGTTCAGTATAACACAAGGTAATAGCATCAGCTAACCTTCTGGAAACAGTCAGCTTAGTCACAGTTGTCCATTCCTCTTACTTTCATAGGAGACAGATATCTGGTCAGCCTTCCGGAAAGGACGAGTTTTGTCTAGGTAGTACCTGCCTGTGTACATCCAGAGAGTGAAAAATTCTTTCTCCTTTGTTCCTTGAACTAGGAAAGAAGACTGGGAAATTAACTGGTTTAAAGTACACTCAGAGATTATTTTAGTTGTAAAGTAGGATTTGTTCTCAGACAAACCCTGTCTCTAAGAAAAATGAGGTAGGGTTGACTCACCTAAGTGCTTGTAACTCAGATATTCACTTAGCAGATGTGAAGTAAAACAGTATTCTATGTATTTCATATAAAGAAACTCAAATCAGCTTTGTAACCTGGTTCAAATGAAGGCAAAATAACCTTTTCAAGTGCAAAACTAAGATCCTAAGGAGAAGCTATCTGTTGCTTAGGTGGAAAAGTATGCAAAAACCCTTTCCAAAACTGTACAACTTGAGCATTGCTTGAAAGGAGAGGATTTAAGGGCAGACAAGCAGAAATGACTGATAAGTGCACCTTGACAGAAGAGTACAACAAACTATTGGACAGAAACTCACAAGTGGCACTAACTAGAAAATCTTTTCCACTACCACATATATTATTTTCTATTTGCAGGCTTTTTCGCCTGAAATCTTACCATCCATGTGAAGAACACACAACTTCCCTAGTTATGATCAGAAAGACCCGGTCATAATTCTTTGTAGTACAAGCAGCTTTACCTGTTCTCATGTACTGCAAAAAAAGTAGTAGCAGTGATTGTTTTACAGATTAGAAAGCCATGCCACACTAACTGTTGCCACTCAGAGTGCCACTACCCAAGAACAGCACTGGGAAGCCAGTACACACTTTGGTCAGACTGTAAAGAAAATCCAGAATGGACTGTTTAATTTGTTTTAGTGGATTATGCTGCTTTTCGTTTGTTTCCACTAATTACTTTTAAATGCGAGACTAGTGCTAAGCAGTGCTGAAGGGGTTACACACTTTTCTAATTACTTGTATATTTGCCAGTAAACCAATGTCTTATTTTTCCCTATAGCAACTATGTTATTCTTTTAGTGTGTTATTTGTCAGTAAGTCATTGTGGTTAATTTCCTATAGCAGCTACAGTAATTTGATTGTATTACTTAGTCATCTTGCATATTACTTATGTTTGTGATTGTCTTAATATTGTTTTTACTGGGACCTTTTTTCCCTGGCCTCTATTGTAAACAGGTATCATTACTTAGATGGACATTCCTGGTAAACTAATGTCAATCAGTCAATCAAGCAATCAGTTAATGCCAGAAAGGTGCTTTGCAAGCCATTTCATTTCACCAATTTCACAGCATAATTAGGGTGCTCCAAGCACTATGTATAATTTATGATATGGTAAGGCGATGTTGAATATCATAAACAGATCATAACACAAAGTATTAATATATACTACTGCTTCTAGTTTTTGGGCGGCCGCGGTGGTGCAGCAGTTAGCTTTGCCACCTCACAGCAAGAGGTCCTCGGCTGGGGTGCCTTCTGTCTGGAGTCTGCATGTCCTCCCTGTGGTTGCGTGGGTTTCCTCCGGGTGCTTTGGTTTCCTCCCACATCCCAAAGACATGCTGTAGGTGGACTGGACACTCTAAATTGACCCTAGGCGTGAGTGCGTGTATGTGTGTGCCTTCTGTGGAAGGGTGGGCGTCAGGCTGGCAACTCGACACTGTAAAAACTCCACTGCCAATCATGAGCGGACAGGTGATCCGATGTGGCGACCCCTAACCGGGAAAAGCCGAAAGAAGAAGGCTTTTTCGCCTCCTTTAATACCTGCTGCACTTCCTTACAAAAAAGGTACTTAAATGGTATCAAAATTCTGTCATCTAGGCAGTTAGCTGAAGAGTTTCCAGGTTAGGGTGTATCAAACTCCTCCCTGTCTCGTATGAGTAAATCAGGCCTGTGGGGAAGCTTGTGGTAATTGCCTCTGACCAGATTAAAAAAAAAAGGAGAACCACTGCTGCCTTGGCCAGAAGGGAGTCACCACCACAATATGTGAAGAGTCCTTCTGGATCTTTAGAAGAACTCTGATAATTATTGGAAAGGGTGGAAAGCCATAGAAGAATACTCCTATCCATGGGAATGAGAAAGTATCAATCTTCCAGGCCTGACAATGAGAAATCCTGTAGCAGAATTTCTGTTACTGGAAGCAAATGGAACTACTTGAAGTGTTCCTTACAGCTGGATCAATTCCTGGAAGATTTCAGGATGTAACTTCTATTCATGAGGGACTAATCTGGTCCTGTTTAGCTTGCCTGCCACAAAATTCTGCTCTGACAAAATGCAGCTACCCTGTAGGGATAAAGAGTACTGAGTTGCTAGTGCCCAGGCTATCATAGCTGGTCTGCAAAGAGGGTATTTGGCTCTACCTTCTTTATTTATTTACCATATGACTGTGGTGTTGTATGTGATGACTGGTGCTGGTACTGGATTCCAAGAGCATTTATTAATGCTAACATTTTTTTCAGCTTTATCTGCTTCATCTTGTATTGCTGGTTTCACAGATATTGAACTTTCACTCCTATGGAATTCACTCTCCATACAAAATGCAATGCTTCCATGGTTGGAGAGTGGGAGTTAGAGGGGAGAAAGGGAGAAAAAATGATTCACCCTAAAGACAGTCTTCATTTTTACAAAGTCTAGCACCGGGATCTGAAAAGTCAGGGGTTGTTTGTGCTGGGTCCAAACTCATTTGAGGAACCACTGAATTATGTCATATGAAGTCTGGCTAAAGAGACATCGGAACTGTCATGGATTTTAGAATGCTGAGACAATCCCTAGCTGTTAACAGTGTTTGGCTAGAAAATGTCCAGAACTGTTCATTACAGAAGCTCACTTTGCTCTGAGGAAGAAAGGCCATCATGATGGATGAAGCTAGGAGACAACCTAGAAACATTTATCTTGTGAAACAGTGTGACAGAAGACTGCTCTATGTTCACTTTAAAACTCAGATTAAGAAATAAATTCTTGTCAAAAGAAAAGATTCTTGACTGCTTAGAAAAGAGTATGCAAAGGTAAGGCAGTTTCCTAAATACTGGAAACGTGAATGCCCTGTGGCCTGCAACAGGCTATTATAACACTGTTGGAGCTGCTGACAATCCAAAAGGTAAACAGAAAACTGAAAATGTGAACTAGACACAGAAAATCTTGCAAGCATCTAAAATCACTGAAAATGGGAATGTGATGTCAGGCATCGTTTAAATCTTGAGTTACTACAAAACTGTGAGGAGGAATGAGCGGCAACAGGGGCAGTACAGATGAGAGCATTTTCAATTCTGGAACTTTGTTGTGAATGTTTTAAAGACAAACAACCGCAAGGTTTGTCCTGTGGTTTCTAAAGAGAAATCTGTGCATTTGTGGACCTTTATAAAATTTATCAGAGTTCCTAGGGGCTGGTATCTGACTCTTAGGAGAATGGCTGGCTGCACTGCTAAAACAAGGAGAATAGCCACTAGTTGAAGAAAATCTACCTGTAATAGTTTGTAATAGCTTTGCTAGGTCTCAAACATTTCTTTTTGTTACTACTTAAATAACTCCTTCATCTTACCAACAGTGTCAGAAAGACAGCTCTTCAGCTGGAGAATCTGAGGAAATATTTTTTTTTTTTTCAGATTCAGTCTCTCAGTTCTCTGGAGCAGAAACGTGTGAATCATGATCTAAGCCAAGTTCCTGTACTTCAGACTCTGATGGTAAGGGTGACCGTTTCCTTTTAGACCGCTGGGATGACTCAGGTAGTAATGACTGAAGGGCTTTAAATAAGCCTTTTGCAAAGGCAAATCAATCATCTTTCACTCACTTAACTAAAGGGGATAGGGGAGTGGAAGCATATTTCAGTTGCTTCCTTTTCCTGACAGTGACTAAAAAGGAATGCTCAGGGATATGGTAATCTCCTCAGGAATGTAACACCTCAGAGTAGCCTTGTAAGAGAATAATATCTGCTCCTTCCATCGATGCTGACAAGAGTGATTCTCCCCTGCAAGAAACAGACATATGAGTGGCCTTGGAAAGCACGACTGCCTCTTGATTCTTAGGGCTTCATGATAATGGACAATCCAAAGGCATCAAAATGGCCACAGTGGAGTTGCTCAAAGAAGGCCAAGTTAAGGAGGAAGCCAGAGTGGAAATAAAAGCCTCTCTGTATTATTTTCTCTTTTTAGGGGTGTCCAAGGAAATGGAACCCTGATCCACTGCCCTACAGTTTAAAGCCTTTAACTTTTGATTCTTTACACATAACAAAAGGATACTATGTCTACTTTGCATGGTTTTAAGAGTATAAACTGAGCAAAACTACTTGTCATGAATTTCCCCTAAAAAAAGACAAGATATGGTCATCTCTGCAGGGAATCTTGTGACCAAACACTACCCCTTTCTCTTAGACTTAAATTCTTCGAAAAAACAGAACCTTTTTCCTCACAAAAAATGGAAGGTGGCCCCCAATGGGTATTCATCAGTCCACTTTGATGATAAACTAGCCAAATGTCAAACCATCAAAGTCGAAAGAGAGAGCAAAACTTGCTGGCTGCTTTAACAGCAAGAAAGTTCTGATTTTTGTAGCCCATACATCTGTTTTTATACCAGTTTGTCCTTGAGCTTTAATAGTCATACCAGTGCGTGGAAGGTGCACTAAAGCTTTGGAAGCTGGCCAGATGTCCTTTGCAGGATATGTCCTATACAGTTTAGGTTACTGCATTAGTGATCTAATAATGAATGTTTTTAATAAGTAGCTTCTTCACAGCATGATCCATGTAAGAGTGAATACGCTAATTTGTGGGCAAAGTAATCTTAGGCCACTCAGGCAACTTGTGTTTCTTTTTGGCAGGTCACTCAACAGCAAGTGAAAAAGCCAAGGAATTAGTGAGCTTCATGGCCAGCAGATTTTCTTGGCCAAATAAACACTAGGCTTCAACACTGGAGACATCAGAATGAAGGTCCAAAAGGCATCTACATTGAAGAGTACAGATTAGGCTATGCAGAGTTTGCAGAAAGTGACATCATCTTCAAGTGAATTTTAAGCTGGCTCTGTCTATTACAGTACCTTGAAGCAGACAACTGTAGCCAGATTAGGTACCAAAAAATAAGATATTCCTTGTGTCTGTCCTAGGGAGGAATCCTCTTCCTGCAGGAACACTTGTGAAGACTTCAGTCAGTGATGACAAAGTCAAGTAGCTTAAATTATTCTTCTTAAAACTCAATAGCTCTCTAAAAATACAGACCAACTACCAGCTTCTTACAACTACTACTACTTCTACCTACCCTTACCTCACCATATCTTAACCAACTCATCCCTGAAGCTTACCATCTTCTCATTACTTGCCTTATCATACCCCTACCTTCTTTATGTCTCTCACATTTATTCCTCTTATTTCCACACTTACTGCCATAATAGTTACTGTATCTCAACAATTTATCAATTATCACCAATGCTTATACTACTACTTTCTAATACATGTTTTGTTTATTGAAAACTATATTGTAATTTAGTGGATCATTTATCCTATGCCCCCAATGAAAAAGTACAGTTTTGTACCTACCACAAATGTAGATGTCTGATAGGTATGCATCTGCAGTCATCACATATGGGTTGTCCTGCCTCAGGCAGCCCTTCGGTCAGCCGGATTCCAAAGTCTGGGTCTGGCCTCGGCTGATGTCGCACTTTCCCCGACGTCAGAGCGTCTGGGGTATAAAAGCATCAGCCGACGCCATCTTCCTCAGTTTTTCTTGCCCCAGATGCCAGGTGCCCTCTAGGAAGGCTAAATTTGGATAAATGCAATAAAATTCCAAACATTTGCAAAATTATATATACATGTATATACAAACAAATACACCATAATAGATTCCCCCAGCTAGCTAAAAGAGGGGTAAGCACCCTAGGAATACCACAGAGGGGTAGGAGGGAGGGTAAACCTGACTGCAGATGCATACCTATCGGACATCTACATTTATGGTAGGTACAAAACTGTGCTATGTCCTTCAAGGATGCATCTGCAGTCATCACATATGGGTAGAATACCATAGCCAAACTGGGGGTGGAGGTACTAAGTGAAGGATGGTGTAGTTAAAATACCCTGCAGGACTGCCGTAGCAAAACCTGCTCTGGATCTGGAGTATAAAGGCAAATTGTAATGCTTGGCAAATGTATGCACGGAGCTCCATGTAGCAGCTTCTAAAATGTCTTTGGTAGCCACCCCTCTAAGGAAGGCTGTGGTGGTGGCTGTGGCTCTCGTGGAATGAGGTCTAATGTTAGCTGGCACAGTCTTTCCATGAAAGGAGTAACAAAAACGAATGCAATTTCCTATCCATTTTGAAATTGTCTGTTTGGAAATTGCTTTTCCTTGCACCCCATCAGCATATGCTACAAACAACTGGTCAGTCTTTCTGTAACCTTTAGTTCTGTCCAAGTAGTAGCGTAGTTGTCTGTGTATGTCCAGGGTGTGCAGAAGTCTCTCCCCTTTATTTTGAGGCTGTGGGAAGAATGTAGGCAAATGAATAGCTTGGTTCAAAGATACCCTGGATACCACCTTTGGCATGAAAGTAGGATTGGTCCTCAAAGAAACTCTATCCTGATGAAAGATAAGGAATGGCTACACCGCCATTAAAGCTTGTAGCTCAGATACACTTCTTGCTGAGGTTATGGCCAGAAGGAAGGCAGTTTTCCAAGACAAAAACTGTACATCTGCCGATGCTGCTGGTTCAAAGGGAGGTAGCATTAGTTTTTCCAACACGAAATTCAGGTCCCAAGTAGGTAGAGGTGGTTTCCTTGGAGGATTAATGTTTTTGATTCCCCTTAGAAACTGTCTTAGTAGAGGGTGAGAGAAGACAGGTGGATTTAGATTGTATTCTGCTGAGATTGCTGAGGCATGTATCTTGATTGAAGAGTAAGACAGGCCACTGTGGGACAATTCTGCCAAATATTCCAGTATGTATGCCATATTTATCACAGTCACATCTAGGCCCTTTGCTGTGTTCCAGGTGTGAAATCTTTTACATTTTGCTGTATATGCTTTCCTTGTGGAAGGTTGGCGAGCATCCATAATAATATCCTTCACTCTCTGGGATAGTTTACCCTGCGGAGGAGTCATGGTATTCTCCAGGCAGTTAGCTGCAAGGTTTTCAGGCTGGAGTGTAGAGTCCTGAAATTGTGCTGTGTCAGTAGGAGTGGCCATAGGGGGAGAGGCCATGGTTTCGTCTGTGACAAGCTCTTTAGCAGTGGGTACCAGTGCTGCCTTGGCCAGTTTGGGGCTATCAGGATTACTCTGGGCTGCTCTGTCCTGATCTTCAGTAGGACCTTGGTCATTAGTGGAAGAGGTGGGAAAGCATACACTGTTAGAGCTTTCAGCTGAAAGAGAGAGCGTCCACCTTCCATGCTTGTGGGTGGTATGTCCTTGAGCAGAATTTCTTCAGTTGATGATTTAGGGGGGATGCGAACAGATCTATTTCCGGCCTTCCCCATGATTGTGTGATTTGTAAGAAGATGCCTGGGTGTAGCATCCATTCGTGTGCATCCATGGTAGTTCTGCTTAAGCTGTCTGCCAGTGTATTGTCTTTCCCTGGCACGAATTGGGACTGTAGCTGTATGCTGAGTTTCAATGCCAGTTCCCATAGGTTCATTGTCAGTCTGCAAAGAGGGTAGGAATGGGTGTCTCCTTGCTTGTTTATGTACCACATAACTGTGGTGTTGTCTGTCCTTATGAGCAGGTGGCCTTGCTGAAGGAAAGGTTTGAAGGCCTCGATTGCGTGTATCACCGCCAGCAATTCCTTTTGGTTTATGTGCATGTGCATCTCTCTTTGTGTCCATAGCCCTTGTATACATCTGTCCTCCATGTGCGCTCCCCAACCTTGGTCTGAAGCGTCCGTGGTGATGGTTTGGTTGGCTCTTGGCTTGCTGAAGGGCAGCCCGCTGTTCGACCGGCAGGCTTGAGCCCACCACAGGAATTCCTTTTGAAGGCAAGGAATGAGTGGGATCAGAGCTTCTAAGCTGTGACTGTGCTGAGTCCATAAACTTCTAAGGTACCATTGTAATTTCCTCATATGAAGCCTTGCCTGTGGAATCAGAAGAATGCAAGATTCCATGTAACCCAGGGCCTGCAGGATTTTCCTTGCAGTCATCTGAGTTTGTCTTGTGAGATTCTGAAAGTAAACTGGTAGCTGTTCTTGTTTTTCTTCTGTGAGAAAAGCCATCTGGGTGGTTGTGTCTAGATCTGCACCCAGAAAAGTTATTCTTTGGGATGGAACCAGTCTTGATTTGTGGATGTTGACTGTATATCCCAAGGCCTGTAACAGGTGGATGGCATAGTCCAAGTCCTTTAACAAAGTTTGCTTGCTGTCCGCTTGTATTAGGCAGTCGTCCAGATAAGGGTAGATTTGAATTCCCTGAAGTCTGTAGTGTGCAATTACTGATGCCAGACATTTCGTGAATACTCTGGGCGCAGTAGATAAGCCAAAGGGCAATGCTGAGAATTGATAATGCTCTGACCCTGCAAGAAATCTGAGGTGTCTTCTGCAGCTTTGTCGAATAGGGACATGCAGGTATGCCTCCTTGAGGTCTAGAGTCACCAGCCAAGACCCCTTGCCCAGCATGGGAAGGAGTTGCTGTAGAGTCAGCATTTTGAATTTTGGCACAATGAGGTACGTGTTCAGTGCGGACAAGTCGAGAATAGGCCTCCATTGATTTTCTTTTCTTGGAACAAGGAATAATCTTGAGTAAAATCCCTGGCCTTGTTCTGAAAGAGGTACCTTTTCTATGGCTTTCATTTGCATTAAGTTGGTAATTTGTTTCAAAGCCTCTGCCCTCTGATTTGGTGGCAGGTTTGGCATGCCTTTTCTTTTTGGCAATGAGTGGAAATGGAACCTGTATTCTTTGTCTATTATTTGCAGTGTCCATGTGTCCCTTGTAATGCTGTGCCAATTTTTTTGAGAATAAAGAAAGCTTTCACCAAAGGTGCTTCTAATTGAGCCCTGGTCGGTGGAGTCAAAATAAAGTCATTGAGTCTGTCCTGGTGTAGCAGTTGTAGTTCCTGCACCACCTCTCTGGTTGGGAGGCTGCCACTGACGGCCTCTGTAGGAGCCTCTAGCTTGCCCTCTACCTCTGGCATGTCTATTTCTGCCTCTTTGAGATCTGTCTGAGTCCGGAAAGGACCAATTCTTAGTAGGCCAATTTCTGCTGAATCTTGGTGGTTGGACTTGCAGAAAGTCTTTAACTGTTTGCACAGATTTTGCCTTTTCTTCAAATTTCTTTAAAACCTCTTGAGCCGTGGAACCAAATAATTTTTGCTTTTCCATAGGAGCATCCAAAAGCTTAGCTTTAACATGGTCTGGCAGAGATTGTTCCTTCAGCCAGGCATGCCTACGTATAACTGCACCTGTCATAGCAGATCTACATGAAGCTTCCAATGCATCATAGCCACACTGCAAGAAATGGTTACTAACCTGCTGGGAGTTATGCACCAGATCCTGAAGGAATTTACGATCAAGGGGTTCAGAAGAGGACAGTTTCTTATGCAATTCATCTAGTAAATACTCTTGATACTGTATCATATGGAATTGACAGTTTAATGCCCTCATGGAAAGAGTTGCAGAAGTATACACTTTCTTACCCCATCTCTCTAATGCTCTGGACTCCCTTTCAAAGGGTAGAGGATTTTTAGCAGTGGCAGCTGCAACCCCTTTAGGGCCCTGGGAAATAGTTTCTGGATCAGCAGAGTGGGCCTTGTACAGGTGAAAATGTGAATCCGGGACCCTGTAGTACCTATCAGGTTTGGCAGGAGCTGGAGGGAGAGAGTCAGGGGCAGTACAAGCATCTGAATAGACATCATCAATTACATTCAAAACAGGAGGTATAGCTAAGGGCCTGTGCTGAGGCAAATGTAAAAAGGTCCTTAATCTCTTTCTGGAATCAGAGAATTCCTGACCCTGCCATTGAAAATGTTCTCTCATAGTGTGTAATGTTTCTCCAAATGAAAACTCTTCAGGAGGGGAGGCCGAGGGAATAGATTCTTCAGCATCAGAATCCTCGTAGGCCGAATAAGTCTCCTCCTGGTGGTCTGACAGACCAGAGCCATCCGTGGACTCATCTGAAGACTGTGGATCAGAGGGCTCAACCCTGGGCCTTTTGTCCGGAGGTGGTTGAGAGCCCCTGCCCGGATGTGGTTGGGAGCCTCTAATTAATGAAATCAGATCCTCTGCTAGGGTAAGAATCTGAGAGCTAGAAGAAGGTCTCTGAGAGGAAACTTTGGGAGGCAAATCCTTAGAAAGTTTAGCAGCCTTAGCCCTAGAGAAAGCCTTAATGGACATGGAAGCAGGGGGTCTGGCTGCACCACATGCAGGAATAGACTTATCTACAGTAATGGTGTCGGAAGATTCCTGGACACCGGTTTCAGAAGGTAATTCAATGACCGACTCGGCCGGGGCCTCCAGGGCCGAGGTAGTCGGTTGCGTGGTTTCAGTAGTAGGAAGAGCCAAGGACTCGGTTTCAGCCGAGCCCGCGTGTGTCGATCCTTGTCCTTCCGTTTTTTGACTAAATGCGAAGTTGGAGTCTCCGACGGCATTTTATAAGCAAATCTAGCCACAAAAAACTCCTCTGCAAACTCCGACCGACGTCTAAGAGTTCGTCGGTTGAAGGAAGCACAGGCTGAACAGGCCGAGACGTCGTGGTCTGGGCCTAGGCAGGGGAGGCAGTAAGAGTGGAAATCCTTATGAGGTATTTGTTTCCCACAGGTTAAACAATTATTAACTTTATCTGACATCGGCTGAGGCAAGAAAGAGTCCCCAACGGGGTACTTAGCTTTTTCGAAGTCTTCGGTATCTGAATCACAGGAACTGACCGACCGGCACTTGCGAACTGCTTCTGCTTCGGGCACCACGCGGCAAGAAAGACAGAGGAAGATGGCGTCGGCTGATGCTTTTATACTCCAGACGCTCTGACGTCGGGGAAAGTGCGACATCAGCCAAGGCCAGACCCAGACTTTGGAATCCGGCCGACCGAAGGGCTGCCTGAGGCAGGACAACCCATATGTGATTACTGCAGATGCATCCTTGAAGGACATCTGCTTTAGCTCAATAAAACTATCCTAGTTAGCAAACAGAATGAATGAATGAATCTATGAATGAATGACTTAATTAATTAATAAATCAATCAATCAATCAATCAATCAATCAATAAATAAAACATTACATTTAGTTTAAAACAAAAGGAAAGCACTGGTAATTAAAATGACAAAATTAAAAAGAAATCGAGAAGTTTCAAAGTTTTTTTTTCTCTAGAAAACAGTAAGCCATTAAATCAGGATAGGCCAATAACAATAAGAAAAAAAAACATCCTGATAGGAAAATCTCTCCAGAAGGAATGAAATCAGAATCAGAAACAAAACATTAATGATATATAAAAAAAGATAGTACTCCTGACAAGACTATCAAAGCTAAATCACAAGTGCAGTTAAGGGTTGTTTAGGGTTCATCTGAACTGTACTGTGGCAATGAACGTCTGGAGTGGGTCCGCACCATTATACATTATGGAATTGAGGGCAGATGCTTAAGAGCCCATGAAAGTTTGGTTTGGTGAGAAGTCCTAATGTCTGTGGCATTAGTACTACTAACTACCAAAGATGGAACTCCTCTTTTCAGACATTCTTCTAAATACAGGGAGCACTGTACATTAATGCTCCTGGCTTAGAAGACAATTTCCAAGCGTTTGTACCATTAACAACAAGAGACAAATATGGAAACAAAAATACACTAAAGGAACAAAAAAATAAAAAAAAACAAAAAAAAGAAAAACTGAAAACATTAGGCAGCTGAATTATGAAACATAGCTTCCAGGATAGGCCAAGGTAGCTCAATTAAGGGTAAAAGCATTTACGTAATGAAAGAGATTCTGTCAGTGCAAGTGAACAACTGGATATAAATATATTATTCAAAATACTGGCAGTAAGAAACACAATTTCTTAAATAGGAGTCATCCCACTCAGGATCAAGGACCTATTTTCAGGAGACATTCAGGAGCACCTGTTTGGTTAAGTGAGTTGTCCAAAAGTCACACAGTACACAAATGGACAGCAGTAGTATCTGCAGCAAAAGTCGTACTAGTAGTATTGCTACTAGCAGTAGCAGTCACACCAATAACAGTAGTAGCAATACTATAAATTATCAAGTCATAACAGTATCATAACGTCTTCTGTGTGGAGACATGCGTGAATGGGCGTACCTACGTTGAAGGTTGTGCGTCAGGGTTGGCAAACTCGGGCACGTAAAAATCTACTGCCAATCATTAGCAGACCGGAGTTCCGCTGTGGCGACCCCTAACCGGGAAAAGCCGAAAGACACAACAACAGCAGTATCATAACAGCACAACCTACAGACTCTAGCACAGAAGTAGGGAAAAATGAATACTACCAGATATCATAACACATAGCATAACGTTAGTCAGCTCTTAACAGGGGCTTCACTCAGCAAGAAGCAGAAGATTTACTTTAGTGACCAATGACACACTATGGAAAGGATCTATAACACACTTGGCTTTTCTTCAAATACTCATGATCTAGAATGTCAGGAATGAATGTCCAACTAAAATATGCGCACAACTACATGAATCTGTGGGACCACAAGACAGTTAAAATAAGCAAACATAAAACTCCTTTATTCCAAACAGGCCAGTACAACAGACCACCAACCTACATAAGTTCTTGTGAAATCAGACAAGACCAGTAACACATAATAGTGATATTAATGCACGTCAACAAATATCTTTACATTGCATAATAACACAAAAGGAAAAAAAATCAAAGCTACTGTTGATCACCAAAGGGATTACCAAAAAGGCAAGAAAACATGATAATTTAAGAAACAATAATGGCATATAAAGCACAAAAGGAACAGAACATTAACTTTAGAAACAAAAAGAAGAAAGTAAGGCAAGACGCAAAGCTGCTACAAAGGAAAGAACAGTGTATTACATTAAAATAGGCACAAGTCATTTTTCAGATGTGAAATACAATAGGAAATAAAAAGTGAGAAGTAATCAGAGAGAAAAAGAAGAATGCATGCAAAGTAGAGTTCTGTGAGATAATTCACTATAACAGCAGATCTAGAAGGGGAAATCATCTGTGCTACAAATATTTAAATTTGGACATAGTTACTCATGGTAGCATTGGATCAGGCAATTTTCTTCAGCAATCACCTTTTTTCTAGGATAAGCCTTACACATGCACAAGTGCTGGAGTGGTAGGATAAAAAGCATGGAAGAGGCAGGTGTCATTGTCAGGTTTTCACAATAAGAAACCTTAGCTGCGTACTTACAGTCGTGCAGTATCATTTCATTCTGGCACCATCCAACTTGACCAATAGGTCTTGGATCCAATCTGGCATTACTAGTGCTTCACTCTTGACCTACTTTAAACATTTCCTTTCCAAAATCCCCTGGTGTGATCAATCTCCTCAGACAGAGTTTCTTACCTACTCCTGAAACAGAAACCCCTGAGGAGAAGGGATAATAAATTAGAAAAACTTTAAAACAGTCCCTCAAGTATCAAGGCAATTACAATTTGGAAGGGAAATGGGGAAAGGGATGCTGAATCAGAAGGACCAGAATGAAAGGATCCAGCATTATGGTTCGTACATAACTAAAGTATCTTACTCATTCAGTCCATCAGATCTGTCTACTGGGTCAGAATCCTAAGCTACTTGCTAACCTGTGTGGTATCATTACAGGAGACCTTTCAGAGCTGTGGCTCCAAAGGAGGCCCTGGACCTGGAGATAATACCTACTTTATAATGCTTGGAAAGGATATGCAATGCAGACAAGGTTGCTGTAGCAAAATTAAGATCACATGAAGGAACAGGTTCCTTTACAGGAGGACATAAGAGGAAGGTACATTTCCAAAAGACTTTCAACAACTTGCTAAAGGTTATCAAGCAGCAGTAAAAACTACAACTGTAAATGGATATGAAGGTTAGCTGAACTTTAAAAGTAGAGTAACTGGAGCAGAATCAAATAAACTGGTAATAAAGTGATGAATATCATGGACTGAGGCAGAAAAGGGGTCAATACCATGGCCCGCTCCCCATTTAGAGGAACATTTCCATTTACTACAATATACCCTGTGGGTGAACTCCTCCTGAGAAGCAGAAAATATCTGCAGTGCATTTTGAGATAAGGCAGAGTCTTCAGTCTATATCAGAGCGCGAGAAACTAAGTGGTTAGTCTGAGGTTTTGTAAGTCCAAATGAAGAACTTCAGATGACTGGCAGAGAAAATTAGGTCATAGATCTAGAAGTCATGGATGCTTCTTAAGACGAGTGGCTAGTACTGTTCTGAAAATGTGTATCTTTTTGTTTGATGGTTTTCATTAAAACAAAAAGTCTTGAAAAAGTGGCATAGGTTCAAATGGAAATGAGAAGAAACAACTGTATAAAAGATCAGCCTGCCAAACATTATTGTGCACATGTAAGACAAACATGGGAAATACACATTCAAAAAATCTGTGATGTGTATAAGGTGGAAACAACAGATTTTTATCATAATGGCTATGCCCTCTACATTATGCTGGAATGTAAACAGACTTGCAGGTACTAAACAAAAAGGGAAGAGTATTAACTTATATTATAAAATGCACAGTCCAAATAACAATGATGTAGGACATCCATATGAAAAAAAGGAGCATGTGAATTTGACAAAGGAAGGATTTTAGGATGGATATTCAGCAGAATATCAGGGACAAAGGAAAACAGAAGAGGAAAAACATGACAATAAAGTAGATTTGTGGTAGTAAGTGGCCACTGAAAAAAGAAGAGCATTACGATGGCATGCATTTATATTCCACCAAAAACTGCTATTATGGAGCTTAAGAAAATTTTGGCAGAAATAAAAAGCATTCAGCTGGGAATATTCCTTGCAGGTGAGGACTGGAACTTGGTTTGCAATAATGCAGGTGTATCAGGGGGGACTTAGAAGGGAAAATATAACAAAAAGCAGGAAGATTTCTGAAGTAATTTATGAAAATATTTGGTACAGAATATGTGAATTCAGTACTAAATCAGACATAATTTTTATTTATTATTTATTTATTTTATTGATTTGGTATTTGTTTACTGGGAAAGTCTGAGGCTTGGGGAGAACAGTTCCACATTGATATAATATGGTTATAGTTAAACAAAGTTATTGCAAACCCTAATACAGAAGAATGACATATTAACTAAGTAGAAATTCAGCTTCAGCTCATACAGTGCAAACCTCTACATACATACAATCATACTACAAATATTTGGACAGCTATACCAAGCTGAAAAAGAACACTGTCAATAGAGTATTTATAAGTTGCAGTTCACAGAGATGACATTAAACTCACTGAGTACAGTCTTTGGAACAAAGATGACTACATAATTTAGCCTAGGCAAAAATATATTTGATCTTTATCTAAGAAATAGATTTTATTAATTCCTTCTCTCTGAACATTGTCAGAGTATGCTGGTGGTGGAAAGAGAGAGTGACTAGTCCAGTTTGGGGGAGAGCAGGAGCAGAGCCAGGTTTTATTTAGGTAGTCTTTTAGTAGTAGTTTGAAATTGGAGAGGGTAGAGGTAGATCTAATTCGCAGAGGGACAGAATTCCATTTTTAGCGTCTGAGTCGGAATAAAGCATTTGGCCAGAGGATATGTGGGATTTATTTATGCTGAAAAAATATTGTTCATTAGATCAATGCCATCTATTAGGGGGATATGATTAGAGAATAAGAGTAAAATCAGGGCAGTCATTGACTTTGTGAATAATGTTGTGTGTGGTAATAAGCTGAACGTAATCTAAGTGCTGATGCAGTTCAAGCCAAAAGCCTTAAGGGAAATACAATGGTGGGTGCTGTATTACTTGTTGATGGCAAGTTTTGCAACCTTATTAGAGCATGTCTCCAGCTTACCTTTAGCAGTAGTCTGAAAGTTGGTTAGGATGGGTGCAGCTTATAAGAGTGAAGGGAGAAGGTAGGTTGTGGCAAGAGTGCATCTGGTGGTGTTGCTCAGGAAGTTTTTATGCCCGTAGAGCACTCCTAATTTGTGGTGAGTCTTCTTCACATTATTTTGAACACGCGGGTCAAATTTAAGGTTATCATCTATAATCACTCTAAGAAGTTTAGTATGGACACTACTTCAACTGCAGTTTTGTGACTTATTCCCAGATATACAACAACTGGGTTAGGCTGAATAGAACATGGTGGCACAGCAGACAGTGTTGTCACCTCTCAGTGAGAGGTTCTCCGGTTCAACTCCCACATTAGAAAGACATGCAGTAGGTGGATCGAATAATCTAAATTGTTCATAGGTGTGAATTTGCCTGTGCGTGCTAGTGTGTGGTATGGAAGAACAGCACGTCAGGGCTAGCCACCAGTGGTGTGAACCTTTGCTCTAGATGATTGTTACTGTTGAAGTGACACCCTAACCCCATGTGCAAGAAAGGGGAAAAGGGGTTGTGGATGGAAGTGCATTAAACTGAAAGCTTTGTTACACATCCAGTAACTATCTCAAATCATGAATCAATAAAACCTAAGATAAAAATGCAAGGTAATGAAGTAAAAATAAGATAATGGTGCTTTCCCACCTACCTGCTAAAAAGAGAGGAATTTAAGAACTGAGTAACTGAAATTATTTGAGAGTTGTTAGAAAATATAGAAATTTCTTCAGAAGTAATATCTAATGAGTCCGATAAAAAGAAAATGGAATTTAAAAACAGGGCTCTAAATAAAAGAGAAAGAGATATGGCTAAGAAGTAATAGGAATTATTTAGAGGGGCTGACAAATGTTAAAGTACTGCAGTCATGAAGTCAGGTTCTGAAGAGGTCAAATGAATAGACGGAAGCACTCAACCATTTAGCTTTTATTTTGTTTTTTTTAAGTATTTTATCCAGTTTTTCATTGGAATTAAAGGGACTTGTGTGTGTGGAAGCTGCTTGCCGTGTACTGAGTTTGTTTTGGATTGTGGATTTGTATTCGGTATCTGGGTTTGATTCTTCTTGTTATAGCTAAGAAAATGGTCCTTTTGAGCTAGGACAGACAATCTGAATTGCCTAGACATAGTAAGATCCTGTTATGTTAAATTTTGTTTGCTGCTAAAAGGCAATTACTAGAAAATGGAAATCAAAGTTTAAACCAATTATATTTGAAATAATATAAACAAGATAACAGAATTGGAATAGGGATCTTCAGAAAAGGGAAGAAGCAAATTACATAGCAATAATGGAACTTGTGGAATGATACATGCAGAATACTGTTCAGGAGGAGAACTGAAGTTTAAGGGAAAGCAGAACTTGATCAAGTAATGTACTGATGCCGTTACAAAAAAGAAAAGATGTGCTGTATAATGCATATAAATAGGGAAAATATGATTTTTTTTCTTTTAATTGTGTGTTTGCCTATGTTTAAAGTGATAATTTAATAAAGGTGTTTAAAAGAAAGATGAGGAACTAGTAAAGCTAAACAAATTTGCTGTGGCCAACACAAGGCAATGAAGATCACTGAAGTTTTGCATTCCACTGCTTTCTGTAGATACCAGGACATGAGAGGTAAAGGTGAAAAAATATAGAGGTTTGTTAGGGGGCCACGGCCTAACTTAACATCTCTCAGGTATAGTCCCTCCCAAGAGATCAGTGTGAAGAATATGCTGCACTTGGTTTTGGTCAGAGAGGCAAACTGATCCCAGTAAGGCTGGCCTTAGCAGCTGAAAATCAGCTACAGCTGGATTGACAGGGGTATTAAAATAGATCAGCAAGGTAGTTCATTCTTCTGCAAATGTGCATTGCAATCAGAAAATGACACAAACTGATCATCCACTACCACACTATCATGGCCTCGTGGCACAAAGGTAAGGATCTGGTTTCTCCTTGTTTGCTCAAATATTACACTTTGGACATGCTGCCTGCTTGGATGGAAATTACTCCTAGGGGGAAAAGGTACTGAAATTTCTGCAACCAAAGGCGGAAAACTTCCACCTCCAGGACACTAATCTGAAGATTGGCCACTATCTGATTCCAAGTTCCTAGGATGATCCTCTCTTCAAAATTCAGCCCACCACAGAGAGGAGGAATCCATGGTCACAATAGCAGCTGGGGGAGGAAAAAACAAAATGCCTTCTTGTGCGAATCTTGGAGGAAGTAATCCACCATACCAAGTGAGTTCTGCACAGCTTAACGATGCAGATAGAAGTAGATGGATATGAACTTTGCAACCACTGAATTCGGAGAAGTCACTGAAGAATGCACAAGTGAAAACATATAAAATGAACCATGACTACTGAAGAAGCCATCAGAACGAGAACCTGGAGAACCAGCTTAAATGCTGGTGATATTGTCTGCATTCTGGAGGAAGATAATTCTCTTGGTAGGTAGACACACTATATATTTGGTTGTGTTCAGGTGACATCCAAGAAAAATAATGGTCTGGGAAGGTAGAAGGCTTGATTTTTCAAAGTTGAAAGAAATACTTAAGGAACGGCACAGCTGCAACAACTAATCTCTGGCTTCAATTTGCTGCTCCCTGATTGCAGCAGCGAGGAGCCAATCATCTAAGTATGGAAACACTCATACCTCTCTGAGCCTCAAATGAGCTGTAACTAGCTCCGTGTACTTGTGAACATGCAGGGGGTTGTGAAAAGACAGAAAGACAGGGTTCAGAATTGAAAATGATTGTCTCCTAACCTGAAATGCAGAAATCTTCTGGACATAGCTCTCAAATGTCCCTGACTTTCAGGGACTTCTCTGATTTTGACTCAAATTTTAGCTCTGTCCCTCTTAATCACCCCTAAAATTGCTGACATTTGGAGAATATTTGGTTAATTATACTTAATGAATAATGACTAATTAGTTACAGACTTTGTTTACTTGAGAAATTGTATTATTAATTCACATTCTTTTGTTCTATCAATGTCTCACATTAACATTAATAGAACTAGTATTTTAAAAATGTCCTTGATTCTTTCTGGATCTGTCCCTAATTTTGTTGAGATTTCTGCTGATTGGTTTAGGGCTATGCTTCTGGATGGTCTTAGTATTTTGATAGGGAGGCAGGTATCCTGAAGACCTACTGAGCACATCCAACTGTTTGCTAGCAGACATGGTAAAATCAATGACCATTCTGAAGCAAGTCTTTTTTACACAGAATTTATGCCAAGGAAGTCTACCTAAAGTCTTTTTTATTTACTGGAACCAAAAAGAATCTTGAAAAAATCCTGATCATCCCTGATCTGGTGGGACCTCTGGATGACTCTTTTATCTAAGAGATAATGAATTTCTCTTCTGACTGCTTCTCATTGGTAGAGTCGAACATATGTTAGTGAGAAAGGGGATGGGAAAAGGAAATTAGATAGCCTCTAGATATTATCTTTCTCGTCCACTAGTCCTTGTGATGGGCATCCAGATAGGACAGTGGAAGGAAAGACGGCTATTTCCAGTGCAGAAATATTGGGCAGTCTTCATGGACACTGGTACTGCTTGTCCATAAATTGATCACTATATCCCTGATTTTGTGCACCTCCGCAAAGTCTGGGTTGGTGTCCATTGAAGTGGTCCTTCTGTTACAACCACCCCTGGCTGAAGTGAAGTCAAAGTATTGATGCCGGGGTTTTATAAACCATAAGGATCTTGATCCCTTCTGATTCCTACTGAAGTATCTTTGAGGGCTCTCAAATGTTGACGCCTACGGCAGACAACATCTTACCTTCTTGCTCACACTTCATCAATTTTTCTTTTACCAATGGTCTGAACAAAAATAAGTAATCATAACAGGCAATTGTGAGGAACGCCTTAAAGTTATCCTCAAAGTCATAAAAGTGAAATCAGGCACGTCTCCTCACCATAATGCCTGTGACCGCTGCACAGGCAGCTCCATCAACAGTACTATGTATTAGTCACATGAAGAGGATGATTATATTTAACATATTGCCCAGAGTAGTTCCTAGTTGCTTTGTAGTTTCTGCAGTCGGCAGCTTCTTCAAAGAGGATAAAGCCTATTCTAATAGATCTCTCTGGAAGCAGATCACGAGTACCATAATTCAACACCCTCAATGCAAAAGTACCAGAATGTATGCACACTTCCTCATATTGTCCATAACTTTAGACTGCTAGGTGGAGGGACTATGGCTGTATCATCAGACCGCTCTCCTTTAGTGGTGAATGCCATAATCATGGAGTTTGCCTGAGGTCCCCTGGACCAAAACTGCCTGTCCTTGGATGGCATGAGAATCTTATCAAGTTTTTTATGGACAGCTTCTGAGGAATCAGGTTTCTGCCATGCTCTCCTGGCAACCATATCCATGGGTCAGTCAGCAGGATGGAATACTCAGGAGGTAAAGCAATAGGCTTCAAATCAACAAGTTTTTGTTCTGAGTGTGTGGTCTGTGGGCCATGATCCCCTCCATCACATCAATTCTAAGATCTTGCCAAACAAGGCATCTTCTGGAGGGGATTGGGGGGAAGCCCTCTTGATCATCCAAATCAGTGTCTGATACAACAGACTCAGTAGGTAAGTCTGTGTGTCTCCTTTTGCGTGTACTCTTTTTGGAAATGTTGAAGGGGGGATCTGACTCATCAGAGGATTCACACTGTACTTGTGCAGCATTTTTGAGGATATCTGCTTTGGTCTCTCACCTTGGAACATAGGATGTACAGGTTGAGATATAATCTGAAAGGTGTCAGAAGGAGGAGCTGACACCATTAGAGGTTGTGCCAATGTTCTAGAAGGGGAGGCAATCATCCTTTCCATGACCTTAAAGACCAACACCAAATTCACTGGGGCCAAGAATCCCTTGCTCTAAACTGCATCTGTGTAGCTCCAGATGGCAAGTGAGCAGAACTGAAGTTGGAGTTCTAGATACTGACAGACTGGAGGGCTTCAAGGAAGAATTTGGTGCTGATGCCTTGAAGGTGAAGGACAACACCAAAAATGGTGCCAAATGCATTAGTGCCGAAAACAATGTTGAAAACTTGATGCCAAGAGGTCAGCATTGAGACCTCGTCAGTGCTAAGATTCTCACCATCAAGTGAGTCAGATGCACCAGCCACAGCTCCAACACTGAAGAAGCAGTTGGAGCCAGTCACACAAGCTCCAGGAAATGTCTCAGTTCCAAAACCTCCAGCTATGATACTTGGAAGGAGCAGGAATGAGTGAGCAGGGGATGGCCTAATCTGCTCTTAAAACTAAGGGGGGATGGATGACATCCACCTCAATTTATAAGATGAATAATATTCTCATTGTATGTTTTAGCTTATATTTGTATTTCTCATTGTAATATTTGTATCTGGAGCTTTTTTCCTCGGGTGTCCGCTGAAAAAGGGCACCTGCCCAGCTACACTAACCTGGTTAATAAATGGTAAGTAAAAAATAAAATAAAATAAATTTGCTTCTTCAAAAAGGCCCTCATCATATGTTCCCAATCTACATCTGAAGCACTCCTGAATAACCTGAAGAACAGAAAGGAGGAGATGGAAGGGAGCCTAGAAACAAAACAAGGAAGCATCTTCTCAGAAGACAGTTAGCTATCTTGTTGCTTGGGAGATTTGCTGCTGAAAAAGAGAAGGAGGAAATCTTCTCTTCTGTTAATGTAGAAGACATTTCCAATTTAGGTGCCTTGGGAGGTGTGGACAGACTGGGTTCATTGGCTTTCCTTTTCCTACATTCAGAATCCTTAGCTTTCTCTCATTTTTTTCTCTTTCTTTTACGCCTTCTTTTTCTTCTTCTTTCTTTGCTTCATTCTCTGTCTAATCTGGAAGAAGTAATCTACTTAAAATGAATTTATTTCTTCAGTACAAAAGGGAGAGAGGGACCAGAGCCTTACAAATGGAGCAGTCAGCTGACAGATGCTCCAGCCTCTGGCACACCACTTAAAGTTCGGGAGTATCCTGTGAATGAATCTTGTGCTCACACTTGGCACATTTTCTAATACTTTCCCCCTGCTTGTCCTTAACTCTAAAATTAAGAAGGCCAGTCACAAACTCTCAAAAGTAGAACTGAACAATAGAATAATGCTGAATGAATGCTAAGGAAAAGTATCACAAAGAGTACACTAAGAAAACTAAGTATAACTATTCGAGAGAGTGAGAAAATAAAACCACAAAATCAATCAAAAACCAACAGCACTCTAAAATAGAAAAATATGAGCTCTTAATTCAGAGCTAACAAATGTAAAGAGGGTATTCAAAAAAATATTTATAAATTCAGGGGGAGCACTTAGCTAGCCAGGATCTGCATTCATAGGTTAGTACTAGGCTAGCTGCCCTTTAGAGCCATTTTAAGCCTAGCCAATTATTCTATATGAGACTCAGACCCTGAACCTTGTGTTCATAAGGTAAACACCTTAACCATTATGCCAAACTCCCACCCCATTTGGTCACTAGGGCAGCAAGTTTTATCTGAGGATAATGGCTGCACCAAGATATAATGGTAGGAAAAAGTTTAAAGGAGCTTGATGTTAGATCACTAGTAATGCCAGTTCAGATTTGATATGTAGCTACAAGACACAACTTACATTGCTTACAGCAGTCAAAATTAATTTCAAAGAACAGTTAGGGAAAAAAAATGCCAAGACACTTAATCTGAATTAATCAGTCAAAAGAGTTATTATGCAGTTATACAGTATTCTCCAAAACTGTCCCTAGAAAAGCAGACCCATCTGAAGAAAAAAAAAAAGTAAGCTTTGTAGTGGGGAAAGTCCCTGCTGCAAAAATGTCTTCTCCTTTGAAGACTTATTTTGTGAAGAGAATCTCATACAACTACTCTAAACTTCTTCTTAGATGTCATGCAAATGGAATGTCGTGAGTGAATGGCGTGAGTGCGTGTGCGCGCGCATGCACACACACACACACACACACACACACACACACACACACACACACACACACACACACACACACACACATACAGTGCATGCACACCTGCAGACATTTTTGGAGGTCACAAATTCATCTTTGAGATGTGGAAGGAAACTGGAATACCTAAAAAAAAATCCTATGCAGACCCAAGGAAAATGTACAGTCTCCACACAGAAAGCAACCTAGCCGATAACTGAAATGGACAACTAGGCACTGTGTGGCAGCACCACTAGCTGCTGTGTCACTACACCACCCTTCTGGGAAGTCATGTATGTAATAATGCTTTATAAATGGGTAGTGCCCCAAGCAATAGCTACAAGTATCGGATGGTAGAAGGATAACACATATGTGGTCCATAAATGCAGATACACTGTAGCATGCTGTGACCTGCCACAGCTAGGAGGTGCATCAGAATGTTTACAAATGCAGATGCAGAATACTTAACATTGCTAGAAAAGTGTAGGCTACAAACACTGGAAGGAATTACCAGACATAATGCTTCAACGAGGCTTTTAAAACCCAACAAAGCAAACATAATTAGAAAAAAAAGAGACATTTATTTGGCGAAACAGTAACTTCTCCATTCAATGTACAGTAGAAAGTTGATCATCCAGGTAGCAATTATCCAAAAGCAGTTTTCCGAAGTTTCGGGTAGAAAAAATAATATCGTCGCTATATGTAAACATTATACGTATTCACTTGTGCGTACTTTTTGAGATTGCACCATAATAATATACTGTACCGTTCTGCACT
Source organism: Protopterus annectens (assembly GCF_019279795.1). Classification (NCBI taxonomy): domain Eukaryota; kingdom Metazoa; phylum Chordata; order Ceratodontiformes; family Protopteridae; genus Protopterus; species Protopterus annectens. The sequence continues at coordinate 1,620,143,038 of NC_056728.1, read as the reverse complement.
TACAGTAAATTTGTTTTATTCTTCTTGTTTAATGTTTATCAAAAACATTTTTAGAAGTTTTTTATCTGGTTCAATTATATGTTTGATTATCCGAACAGTTTGATTATCCGAACTATCCCAGGTCCCAATTAGTTTGGATAAGTGGCTCTTTACTGTAGTTAACTTTATCTCTTGAGTTACTTCTTTTTTGTAACACCTAGATGTAGTTTTGAGACCCTAAACTCTTTAGTGACCTTATTTTCTTCACTTTACATTTTATTGATATCACATCAAGAAAGGCCTACTAGCTTTTTTCCTATTTGAATCTTATGCTGTTACAAAAAACAGGATGTCTCAGCCTACAAGACACGAGATAAATAACAACTTTTTGTATTATTCACTGCCCACAATGTTACATCCTAAGGCTGTGTTTGCTTGAGTAATTTAAGTGCAATAAGCCACACGTAACAGCTAAAGTGAAACTCTTTGAAAAAATGTAAATTATGTACTTACGAGAATGATAGATTTAGCTGGCCTCTGTCCGGACACTGGAGCAACCCGCCAACTTCCCTCATCCAAAATCTCTAAAGAGGGAAGGGACTAACTGGTTGGAATCCCTGAGACTTACTCGTTATCGCCAGGGTTCCTGTCCTTATGTGATCCTTATCCATATGCTAGGATATGGCTAATAACTGCCTTTATTTGATCTGGATTCTCTTCTTACAGCATGGGTTTATGGGATGGAGAGGAGTTTGAACCTGTGAGGACAGTCATCACGGAGAAGAAAATATCAAAGACAACCAGTCCAGCTGTTCCAGTGTATTTAACTTATGTATTTAATTTGATCCTATCCATACACTGGAACAGCTGCACAGAATTCCAAACTAATCTTAGCCTATGCCAACAAGCTTTAAGAATGGTCACTTCACAGGAAGCATAAGCACTAGAGAGGGTGCTCAAACTATAATGTTTTGGAAGCATATGTATGGTTGACCAAGTAGCGGCTACAGTAATTTTATCCAAAGCTAAGCTGTGAAGAAAAGCAGCTGATGTAGCCTGAGCCCTGACAGAGTGCATTTTCGGTCTGGTGGTCAATTACTTCTCCACTGAAGTATAGCAATATGAAATGCAATCAAATAACCATTTAGAAAGGGTGGTTTTGTACACTTTCTGACCTTTCTTGACTGAAGACATTGACACAAATGACTGTTCATCCTTCCTGAAGTCTTTTGTGTGATGGAGATAAAATCAAACTTGCCCTTGAACATCCAAGCAGTGTAACTGACATTCTCCTTTATTTGCATTTTTTGGAAAAAAATACTAGCAGATTAATGGACTAGGTCAACTTGGTTTGGATAGATACAAAGGATGGATTTGTTCTAAGTGTCATTCTCTGTGGATGGAAGACCAAGTACAGATACTGGTACGACAAGGCATGAATCTTTGAAACCCTTCTTGCCAAAGTAATGGCTACCAGTAGGATGGTTTTCCAAGTGAAAATTTCAAGTCAATATAACTGGCTGGTTCAAAGGGAGACTTAATTAATTTTTCCAGCATGAAATTTAAGTCCCATGATGGGGCATGCTTAACCAAGGGGGTCTGAAATGAAACACTCATTTTAAGAAATCTTTACATGTCTTTTGGGATGCCAGAGAGGCTTGTGGAAAAGCCAGAGTGAAAAGGCAAAATAGCCACCAGATGTACCTTAAAGGTAGAGTCAGTAGCTCCTTGCTTGAAGATTTATGCAAAAAGTTAAGCATTTATAAGAGAGAAGATGAAATATGATCTATGCCCATAAGGAAAACTTTTTTCTGTTTGTTCTTGTATATTTTTCATGTTGAAAGGTTCTGAAAAAGAGACAGACAGACAGACAATAAGTTGAATAACTCTTCGATAAACATTTGATCCCTGCCCATCACTGGAAATGGGGAAACAGTGCAGTCAGATGAAGGAATTAAATATCCAGGTGATGCAACCTGGAAGGATGTGACAGCAGATAATTGTGCTGCAGAAGGAGAAGAGACTTCTTTTCAGGTGAGGCCACAACAATGGGGACCATATGTGGCACAGTCAGAACAGTGCTATGATAATGACCTTTGCTTTGCACAATTTGGCTTTTTGGAGGAACCTGTTTATTGGAGGAAGTGGAGGGAATGCATAAAGGTGGTCTGGTAGCCAAGCACAGGCAAATGTGTCGTTTCAGGACTGTCCTTCCTGAGGAGTGATGTTGAAAAATCTGTGCATTTCATATTGGATGGTGAAGCAAAGAGATCACAAAATAATTTTCCCCTTTAAAATAAGTAAACCACTGTCTTCTTGCTGAAAGACCACTTATGTGGGAGTAGGATTCATCTCTTTAGCCTGTCCACAGTCACGTTATATGCCCCCAGTATGCGCATTGTTACAAGAAAACAATGTGACCTTAAGGACTATTCCCATACCCTCATGGCACCCTGGAGAGCAAGTCCTGGAATGCCTCAGTGCTAGAAGGACTGCTCTCATCTCCATCACATTGATGTGTAATCTGGAACACAGCAACTACACTGAAAAAACAAAATCATGTCAGTATAGTAGTTCTTATCGCAGCCATTTTAGGATATAACAAATTAAAATATTGTAAGAAGCAGTGAATTTGATGCATTAGGTTTATTCCGAACATCAAGATATTTTTCTTGGATTTACTTACCCAATCTTACTCTGTGAAAATTTTTGTCACTTCTGGAATCTGCAGTAGTACTAATGTTTAAGTTTGGGATTTACTCTTCCATTAGGGGGTTCTTGCCCTTTTCTTTCCTCAGGGTTAATTACTACGGCATGGAATAGGATTAAGAACACAATATTTATGTGACCAGATCATCCTGGTTATTTTGTTGCACACCTTAAAAGACACCCCTGTGCTAATTTTAAAGAATATTTTTAGTAATCTCCTTAATTTGGGTAAAGTTCCAAGTGCCAAGAGAAAAAAAAATCACATTGCAAATCTATTTACAAAAAAGGGTATAGGAACTACATAAAGAATTTCTGGTCAATCAGCTTAATATCTGCCTTTGAAAAATGCTTTGAAAGTTGCCTCATTGAATTACCGAATTATAATAATATAACAGCACTACTAGATGTTAACCAATATAGTTTTATCAAGGGAATGTCTACGCTTACTAATCATGCAGAGTTTTGTGATCATATTATCATGGCAACTGATCTAGGAATGCCATCAGGTGTAATATATCTGAATATTGCCAAAGCTTTAATTCTTTTCCTTTTTCAGTGATTTATAAAGCTCTGTGAGATGCTAAGTTTGACCTATAAATTATTAGGTGGATACTGTCTTGGATGGAAGGATGATTACAAGCTGTTATCCGTGGTATTTCTTCATGACATTTGCCAGTTAAATCAGGTGTCCCCATAGATCCATGCTGGGTCCTGTTTTATTTAATACAGTCTTAGTAACCATTCCCAAAATCAAACATTACTGGCTAAGTAAATATGTAGACGACACCTAAATCCACTTTACAATCACAGCTGATATTAACTTTGTTGGGTCTATATTATGAAGCTGAAAAACCTTTACAGCGAACACCACTATGTCGACATGTAATCAGCAAAATTCACTTCCATGATTCGCTGAATACTTAAAGGGTAAACAGATACTTGGCTTGCAATCCAACAGAACTAAATCTAGCTAAACCAAATCCACCCATGTGGGGGGCTGCACCCCCCCCCGGCCAACTACATATACCAACTCCAAGATCGCACTACAGTGAAGAAAAGGGAAAAACTGTGTAGTTGGCCAACTATGTCTTTGCTCTGTAAGTATTCAGCTAATCGCGGAAGTGAATTTCGCTGAATACGTGTCAACAATGTGGTGTTCACTGTGAAGGTTTTTCGGCGGTGTAATATAGACCCAACTTTGTTAGTATCAACTCCTATATGGATGAGACTAACAAGTGGACTAGCTTATAGGCCGTAAATTTAGTGCTGGTAAGTGAAGTGTAATGAATGTTGGAAACTTTGCATTAAAAAATAAATATTTATGACATTAACTATACTGCAAATGGTTAAAAATTATAACGTCTAGGTATCTCCATATCTAAAAAATTTTACCTTGCTTTACACACTGACGCTCTTATTTGCTGATCATTGAAAGATTAGTTATTAAAAACTTTGCAGCCAGAAACACTATGCAAGACCTATGTAAGACCTTTCCTGGAATACAATAACATCTTTATATTTATATAATCTCCCTATCCTGGAATATAATAACATATTTTGTATCTATACAATTCTCACAACTCAAGAATCGAGATTTTGTGCAAATATTTTGAAATATACTAAAATGACTAATATGGAGAGAGGCTAACATCTTAATTTCAACACACTGTATCACTGATATATAAGAGGAAAATTCACTTTTGCATATAAAATATTCAATGATAATTATTTACAGACATTAATACAGAAACTTGAAATCCAACATACCAAGGTTTAAAACAAGTCTGAGATATTTCTGAGTCCCATCATAGTGGAGCAAAGTTACCAGTCATAATTATGAGATCTCAGAATATGGTAACATTTAAACCTAACCTCATTACACGAGTAGTTGACTTTGTCTTTTATCCGAGTGAGAGGAAATTAGCATTCCTTGATGATCTGCAGACCTGAACACTGTAGTTAAACTTATGAACTTAAATTGGGTTTAAGCCAAGTGTCAGTTACAGCGAGAATATCAGGCTTATGTTGGGTAATCCAGGCATAATCATTGAGTAAAATGCCCCCTTTGCTATGTACTTAATCAGGCATATCCAACAAATGGAATGTCTACAGAGGCTCCTCACTAAAAGAATACAGGGCATAAGTAAAATGTCCTATGCAGACCACCTCTAGGCCCTACCCCTGTATACTGACTCCTACAGGCTGTTGAGGGGAGATCTATGCCTGACATATAGGGCATTGTAAGACCCCACTCTGATGGACCACCTGTTCAAAATATTTGAACCTTGCCTGTGATGGAAAATAGGACCTGCTGGAGAGACATATATGTATCCCAGAGACTGCCCCATCTCTGGATCAGGCTCCCCATCCATGTGAAGCAGAGTTAATCCTTAAACCAATTCAAGTGTAATTTGGACAACTGGATGGGGAACAGGAAATTCATCACTGGCTTGGCACCTATGTCTCTAATGAACACAGGCAGCCTATAAATGGTTCATCTCTCAGACTCCTGCTTGTAAATGTTTCATCTCCCAGGCCTCTGCTTACATTTATCAAGGGTACCAGAACTTGTCAAATATTCGGGATGCATGACTAGGCTTAAAAACGCCCTTGTGGTTGTTAGCCTAGTAAACACCTATGAACCTATGTAGTTCACCAGTTTTATTTCTTATGCTTCTAATATTTATGACAAGAACAGGTAGATTACTGGTGTTGGGGGTTGACCGTTGTGAGGTTAGAGTAGTGTGGTTAAGAGAATTGTCTTGATGTTCAATGTGGTAGGTAGGGGTCAGGATTAAAGTGGATGTCTCCTCTTAGAAGGCTTTTAATATATTGGGGAATTAATGATACTTGTTTTTGGAGAATATTTTTGCACTTCATTTTATTTTGAGTTCTGACATCTGAGTCAGAGCTGCTTCGGTGGGACTGTAGGGCTGACAGGCATTTTATTCAAAAGTCTTTACTCCCTGTTTATAACTTTAATTTAGCAAGCTAACCTGACAATCACACTCTAATATCCTTTAACCCTCTCCCCTCTTGTCCACCTGGACATTGAACTGTGCTCTCATTTGATAAACAAGCAATTCCCAGCTATCCCTCCATCCACACAGTCTGATACCACTGAGCACAAGTTAATAGCCAAAGTTCTCAAGCAAGAGTACCTGCAGAAGAGGTAAGCAAGACCCAGCTGTATTAACACCCCTGTATGTGTATTTGACAATAATGATAATGTAAAAACTGTATCAATTAATTTAGACTTACAGCCTCATATTTCTGATTCTTGTCCAAATATAATATGCAACAGAAGTGTTGGCAAAGTCGATTGTTTGGATATAGTAAGCAGTGTCCCTTATTCCATAACAACATATTATTTTAGAAAACAATTTTCCCCCATTAAATTGTAGTTTATGTCCTTTCATTAGTTTAATTCGCACCACCCATTTCATATTTATCTGTATACTTGCCATTTAGTGTGACTGTATTATGCTTTATTTTTCCTTTACACATAGTGATACCAACAGTTAAATACTATGCAGATTTTCCCCTAATGTAAAACCTACACCTACTGAAATGTACATGCTCTAAATCGTTTACCCAGTACAAGCAACTAAATCAGATTTTACATAACTTTATCCTGTAAATGTTCCCAAACTAATGGTAAAAGGCTAACACAATTTAGTTCTCAGCAGTAGTACTTAACCAAAATCAGGACATCATTATGGATTGTGTTTCTTCAAATTTATCTTATAGCTAGGTGAATCCCACTCAATTCACCCTGGCTCAGCGTGGGCTCGCTCCATTCCCCCTACGCTATGCCCAATTCCCACCCACCCCATCAAACTCTACATTTATACATACCTGACTACTCCCTTAATAACACTCAGTAAATCCCATCTAACTAGTAAGCACATCACTCTCCTAAGCACAATGTTTACTCGCACAGACACATATACTAACACTTACCAAACCCCTCATTTTTCATACCCCCCCCACCTCTATCATGTTACCTATTCTGACTTCTTTCAATACAGTTACCTCAAACCATCTAAAACATACCTTAATTTCTCCCAAAAAAATAAACTAACAAGTAAGTGGTTGTTTACTTTCATCCATACAACTTCCACACTTAAAAACAGTGGAGATATCCATTCAAATCCTGGTCCCACATATCAATTCACAACTAGTTATTGTGACACATATTTCATAGAGAAACCCCAAATCCAACCTCCTTATCCAAAAAAAGAACCTAAGAAATATATGTAAAACAATCCCAGATGTTCACATTTGTTTAGCTACTTAGTCCCCAGATATAGTAGTTGTTGCAGAAACCTGGTTAAAAAAAGAAATAAGTGATACTAAAATCACTTTTCTCACTTATAATATAGTCAGCTTGGATAGACAAAATAAAAGAGCAGGCAGTGTTGCTATTCTCTATAAAAGCTCACTCAATATCACATACTTCTCCAATAAATATCTAAATCTGACAGTGCTGAACTGCTTACAATACTCCTCAAAATAAATCCCAGAAAATCAGTTTGTATGTCTGACATTTATATTCCACCCAACTCCAACATTACCACAGCAGAAAATATCTTCTATTGGTTATCCCACAACATCCATCATGAAACTGTAATACTAGGTGACCTTAACACAGACTGACAACATATAAACAATAACTCTCCTACCAAAGCTCTCCTAGCAAAGCTGTGAACCTATACAATTTTACCTAACTCAATACATGTACAGTTAGAATTAACAAAAACACTGACAGGCACTCAACCGTAGACTGGATTCTTTCAATTAAACATAATAACCTAAATAGTACAGGATGTACTATTTAGGTGACCACCTTCCCACTTATGTAAAAAGAAGTTACCAAAACAAGGCAACAAATCATATTGAGCTAAATATGCAAAACTACCAAATACAATAAATCATTTTTTGTGAACTCATTAAAAAGAGTATAGCTGGAACATACTAAAAGTTATGACAGTATATAATGCAGTCTCCCAGTTTAACAACATCTTCCTACAAACCCTGAATTATCTAGATTTGATATGTAATAAAAGTGTTAAATCCAACCTAGCACCTTTGATAACCAAGGAAATAAAAAAAAAAATACTTGTGCTCCTAATAGACACATCATGGAAAAACTGGTACAAAAATAGAACTTAAGCCTCATTTTAGGCATTTAGACACCTTAGAAATCTCACAAAGTACCACACCAAACTCAATAAACAATATTTCCATACCAGCCTTCAACTCAAAAACCAAAACAACCCAAAACTTTTCTGGTCAACCCTCAATAAGCTGCTATACCCAGGACAAACCAGTACACTTTCCCCATCAGCTAGCAATACCAATAATCCCATCCTCTCACAATTTAACTCCCATTATATTCAAACAATACACTTGTTAACCAACAGTAAAATTAGCTCACCTTTCACGCTACCCTGCAAAAGTCCTAACTATGCCAGCTATTTGACTTTAGTCCTGTACCCACCTCCACCATAAAAATGCCTCTACTCACACTATAGCCAACCTCTTTAGCCCAAGACCAACTCCCAGCTGACTAACTACAACTTGCTGCTGACTCTACAGCCCTTCCAGTCTCTATTTTAATAAACTGGTCAATATCAGAAAATACATCCCACCTATATGAAAACGATCCTACATTATACTACTACACAGAAACGCATCCACAGATTTTGATAAATACAGGCCAACTGTTATTTTATCACCATTTTGTCAAAAATTCTAGAGAAAATGCATCCACTCTCAACTGATGCACTACTTTATTTCTAATAAACCTCTCTTTAACAGCTAGTATGGTTTCAGACTTGACCACAGCACAACAACTGCACTCTTACATTTAACAAATACCATAAACCAATATAGAAAATACATCAAATTAGGATCTACCCTATTCTTAGACCCATCAAAGGCATTTGATACCAAGTCACACCAAAACCTTCTCACAGAACTTGTATCTGATGGTCCCTCCCAGCCCTCCCTCTCCTAGTTCACTAGCTACTTTTCTCAATGGGAACAAGCTATCAAATGACAACAAACCTTCTCATCTTTTCTACCAGTAACCATAGGAGTCTGACAGGGATCTATACTTGGACCTCTGTTCTTCAAGATTTTCATTAGTGAACTTCATACCATCACCCACCCAGCTGATGTAGTACAATATGGCAATGACTCAAAATTGATATGTGCAGCCCCTTCTTTACACAAACTCCAAGAAAGCACACAAACCTCTTTCTCAGCTGTTGATGTCTGGCTAAAAAATCATAACTTAATATTTAGTCACAACAAGATAAAATCAATACTTTCTACCCCAAAACCATACATCAACCAAAAGCAATTCTTTACCATAACCTTTGCCAACAACACCACAATTGAAGCAATAACCCAAATAAAGCTTCTGGTCATAATTATAGATAACAAACTCAGTTTCAAACCAGTACATCCTCCTGTCTATTAAAACACACATCAGAAACTAGGCTCCCTCTACAGGGCTAAGGCTTATCTTACAGACAAAGTAAGGACAACACTAGGCTCAACCTACCTACTTCCATCCCTCTTACAAGGCTCCCCCATCCTGACTAACCTTATCACGCAGAAAAAACACCAAAAAAACTAGCACCATGTTATAACAAGACAGCAAAGTTTGCTATCAACCTTTCATGTAGAGCACACCACATTCAAGTCCTAAGGCAGCTCAAATAGATAGAACTGCCCAACTACCTCATTTACAGTCAATCAATTACTGCATTTAAACTTATCCACCACCCAGAAAAATGTCCATCACTACTGCATACCCTACAACTCTACTCCCCATCTAGAGATATCTGCTCTTGTGGGAAATTTCTACTACACACAAACATACCACTAAATTCTGCAGGAACATTTGTGCATTCACACCATGTCTTAAAGCTGTAGAGCACCAACCTTACCCACATAAAACTAGGAGATAAACTCCCAAATGTTAAACACTGCTCAAACAGCATCTCAACCACTCCAGAATATGTTCCTGTTTCTCACCTGGGTAACAGAGGCACAATAGACTCCTTTCTGACCCTTCTACTAATTTATGTTTTGCTAATATCCTTTCTTTCTACCAAACCTCAGACTACAACTATCTTAATTATTTCTTTAAAATAACTCTCTTCTCTTTTAATAACACTAACTACAGATCTTCCCACTTATTACATTGTCTCCTACAACACCAGTCTGTATCAATATACTCTTGAAATGTAATTCTGCACTTAAATTGCATCAATACTGAGCTGAAAAAGGCTTTGCCCAGTCGGACTTCCCTGCTCAACAAAAACAAATAAATGAATAATAAATAAATATGAACTTCACTATAGCATGGCTACTTCTTCTTGATTTCAGAGGGTAATCAGTGTGTTCCATTTACTGCAAGTAAATATTGGCTATATGAATAGCTACTGTGGCAATATGCAAAATCCATGACAGACTGAGGAACACAGAAAATATATGCAAAACAAAACCACAACTGTATATATGCATATAAAGGACATGTAGATGAAGATAGATATTTCCTTGTTGAGCTTTATGTGCTTGCACCACCAATAATTATGAAAACAATACATTATAAATGGATTGGGTAAAAAAGAAAACCCTTTCTGTTTGTCAGTAATATGGAAATTGCACTATTTATTTCAATTTGTTACATGGATAGGTCTACTGGTCCAGGGCGCCCTTGTCAGGCATAAGCACCATGGACAAGGCAACAGTCAAGGAGAAAGCAGTTACACAATCAGATAAATAACAGTTATGCTAAAAATGAGAAACATAATATACAAGACCACAACACATCATATGAAAAGCAAAATGATTCAGAAAATAAATGTTTCAATATTAATGAAGAGAACTACTATACAAACATTAAAGCAATATATACAAAACAAAATGTCTCTGTATATAAATATTACGATATTAACAATTAAATCTGACATATTGGACTTATTTTAAAAACTTCAGGAGAAGTACAAGGGTTCAATAACAAACCAGGAGACTGAACAGTAACTGGAATGTAGTGGTCTAGACAAATGACAAGCCACCAAAGATAGTGTTACAGGCAGAAGATGCTCATAAATGGGAGAGGACACAAATTTACAACAGAATAACACAAACAGAGATTTTAAAAGTGAGAGTGGAGAGAAGTACATCAGTATTGGAGAAATTTAGATAAGTTATTAAGAAGGGGGATTAGGTACTTTTCCATTAACGGGACAACAGTCCTGCCGCGAAATATAGATGGAAAAGTCAGCATGTAATTTCACTTTATGGTACATTACACTATGTAAGGGATGCATGGGAAGTCTATATAGTGGAGGTAGTCTGCAATTTGGTACAGAAGTAACAAATGGAGGCTAGTGGACATAACTATCAACCTCTGCGCAAGAAGTCAGGACAAAGTCAAAGTAAAGGGAGACAAAGTTCCAACACCACGGACAGATTTTAATTCCTTGCTACCTCGTATAAACTTAGAAAATTCACAGAAAAACAGCTTTTGATGCAACATGTATTTTCTAAAGGATGTGACATCCGAAATTCAAATGTTTGTCATTATTTCAGTACATCCCAAATGATCTGCCAATCAACCACACATTTTTTTGAAGCAAACACCAACAATAAGACTTAAAAATCTGGACATTCTGTGAAAATCTGGACAGGTGCGAGGTAACAAATGGCAATATACAATGTCAAGCTGGTAATTCTATTATTTTGTTTATTCATTGAAATGCACCTTAAAAAAGTGAAATATATCTTTTAGATGCTGCTGTAACCACCTCAGCAAACTACTTTTTCAGCACTTGCAATCTACATAGGAGAAATTACCTCTGCAAAGATATCAGTCACCAGTGGATTCCCCCAGGATTCTGTGATGACATCTTTCCTGTATGGCTTTTACTTCTCTGAGGTGAAGGCTGATACCAAGGGGCTCTGGCTGAGTAAGTGTGCACCATTAATGGAAAAGTCCTGAAAAAAAAACTTTACTGTGTTTTTTTTTCTTTATGTCCTTTTCATTACACTATGTAATTCGAAGCATGAATAAGCAAAACAAGTAGTAATTGGCACTCTTACTGAATCAGCTTTGTTGCCGCTTAGTTGTTTGTTTAATCTAGTAGATCTGCTGAGGGAGCATGTTTGCTATTAGGTTGTTCTGTTCCCCCTTTTTGGAAGTCACAAGTTTTTTTTAAACAAGGAGGAGCAAGGTATTTAAGCTACTATACACTGTCTCACCAACGTTCTGACTAATAAAATGGCTCTGGTCATTAAGGCACTTTAGGTATATCATTGAAAGATTTCAATTTAAGGGGACTTCACTGAAGTGTTGATGTTAACTATTAGACACTTGTCTGAAATACAAAAGGTGGAAGAAATGAAGATGAAGGTGTAGAGAAGGTTATAGATGGAAAAGTCAGCATGTACTTCCCTTACTTTTCCATCTATATTTCGCTGTGGCACGACTGTTGCCCCATTAACGGAAAAGTACTGGTGTATTAATAGGAATGTGTGAGAGGCGGTAAGACAAGTTAAAGCTTAGATGCAGGCATGCATGTTTGTGCAAAATGAAATGTTAGAGTACTATTTATGTGGGTGAAGGTTAAAGACTACAAGTTAAAGGTTAGATGGAGGCAGTCTTGCTTGTGCAGAATTAAATTTTAAGAGGACTATTTGTATGAGGGAATATAAAAACATAAATAGGACAAGCAGACAGAGATTATATGTGGGATTTACAGCATTTACAGAAACAGGTAAAGTCAAGTAGGCAACAGCTGGTATGATAAAGATTACTAATTAATCATAGCAGTTTAATTAGGAAGGGAGAAATAGTTAGCCAGTATCCCTGAAACAGTTACTGCCATTTATTTGTTGAATATAGTTTTTAAAATGTCTCCTGAATAGGTTCATAGGTTGGTACTAGGCTATAGGCCCTTGGGCCTGTACAAGCCTAGCCAAAACAATTCCCTGGCTATTTCTTCCCAGACTTTTTACTTCCCTGGATCCCTGTCTAGCAGGGCGACTGATGTGATCCCCGGGGTGAATTTTCTTTCTCCTATCCAATCGCCAAGGTTCCTTTTGAAGAGGGCCAAAGAGGTGCTCTGCTTGACATGTATGGGCAGTCTATTCCATAGTCTGGGGAATCTCTGGGTGAGGAACCTATCCCTCCAGCATGTTTTGTTTATTGTGATGACAAGGTTTAGAGCCCTGGAGCGTGTGGCTCTGAGGGATTGGGATTTCTTTAAGTGTAGCATGTCCAACAGCTCTGGGTTTGACATGGCCTTGAATGTTAAGCAGAGATCGCCTCTGAGTAGATGATATGCGACAGCGTATAGCTGGAGTTTTTAAGGCGGTCAGCGTAGGGCATCTGCTTTAGGTTTGTGATTCTTTTAGTGAGGTATTTCTGCGGCCTTTCCAGTTGTTGCAGATGTCTTGAGAGGTACATACCAAATGGGGCATTGTATTCTTTAATGGGTCTAATGAGGGATGAGTACAGTGGGACAATGACCTCCTTTTTTCTGGATGAAAAGCCCTTAGTGATGAGGTGTGCCACATAGATGGATTTCCTGACTGTTGTGGTTATCGAAGGTGAGACCACTGTCTACCTGTGTCCCTAAGTCTCTTATCACACTTTCGGTGTTTAGTGTACTGCCACCTATGTGGTAATTCATGGGTACATGTTTTTTCCCAACGGGGATAACTATACATTTCTTGGCATTGAGCTTGAGCCCATGGCTCTGGCACCAAGCATCTGTTTCTCTAAGGCCCTTTTGTACAGTATCCACATCATTTGGGGATTTAATAATAGCTCCCAGTTTGCAGTCATCTGCGAATGTTGTTAGCCAGAGTTCCTTAGTGTTGGCCTGTACTTCAGAGAAGTAAATGCCAAACAAGAGCGGACCCAGGACTGAACCCTGAGGTACTCCACTTGTCACTTTTCTCGAGCCGGATTTGGAGTCGGCTACTTTTACAGTGTGGGTTCTGTCAGTAAGCCAGTTGGCAACCCATCGAGTGATGTAGGGATTAATGCCCAGCTTAGTAAGTCTATCTATGATTCCAGAGTGGGGGATGGTGTCAAAGGCCTTGGCGAGGTTCAGATAGGCTGTGCGGACCTCCTTACCCTCGTCCACAGCTCTGGAGACTCATTCGAAGAAGTCAATCACGTTCAGGAGACAAGATCGGCCCTTCACGAACCTAAACTGGGTGGGGTCTAGTGTTTGAAGGTTGCCAATGTCTTTGTTTATAAGTTCCATAATAATACATTCCATGGCCTTGCAGATCAGGCTCGTCATACTGATGCGGCAGTAGTTCCTGGGATCCAAGGTGGATCCCCCCTTGTAGAGTGGGATAACTGTAGCTGTGCGCCACTCAGTGGGCACGAAGCCTGAGGTGAGGCTATGATTAAACATGACACTTAGGTGAGGTGCCAGTTCATTTTGTAGTTCATGTAATACACAGCCTGGAATGTCAACTGGTCCCATGGATGCTGTATTCTTAGCTTTGGAGCATGCGTTTTTTTACCTGTGTGGCTGTTATTACCAGAATTTGGCAATCTTCCGGTATTGAGATGGGCCGTTTAGGGGGTGAGGGGGGGGTGAAACTGGCACTGAATTGATCTGCCAGGATACTGGCAATATCCTTGAGATCAGTATATTTAATGTAATTCTGTTGTAGCTCAGAGCAGATCTGAGCATTGCCATTTAGATTCTTGACATAGTTATAAAATGCCTTGTGGTTGTCTTTGGAATCTTTGGCAATTTTATTTTCATAACTAGCTTTGGAGGATTTTATGAGGGACCTCCGCTTCTTACTGAGGCTGGTAAACGAGTTGTTTGCATCCTGGAATTTTCCTCTTTTCTGCAACAGTTTCTTCCTTTTGTTGTAAAGTTTGTTTATGGCAGGGGACCACCAGATTGGCTTCATTTTTTTGGAGGAGAGCATCTTGGTTCTATTTGGGATGGCACGATTCATGCATGAGTTGATGTGCTCATACAGTGCCTTAGTGCAGGATTCAGCAGTTGAACTTTCAGTTCCCGTCTGCATGGGTGCCATGAAGTTTGTCACTTCTGACTTGAGTAGCATGAAGTTGGCTTTGGAGAAATTTTTTATGGAGGTTTCCTTACTGGGAGGTGGGAGTGGGATATGGATGTTAAGGGTGATTAGCTTATGAGGGGATGACCATAGGTGTGGAGCATCGATTTCCCTTTAGTGTTTCGGTCCTGGTTTGGTGGCTGAAAAGTGTGGTAAGAGTTGTAGCCTCTCTCTGGAGCCTTGAACCAGGTCTCAGTTACTGCACAGATATCAATGTTCTCCATTTTTAGGAGTGCCTCGAGAGAGAGTGCATTTTTGAGGTTTAGACTTCTAGCACTGAGTAGCATTACCTTCAGAATATGCATACTTGTACCTGTTACAGTGGTGATTTTGTCCTTTGAACTTTGCCTAAAAAAGGCACTATAGGGGTGGCAAGAGCCTTGGCCAGTAACCTGAATCCCAGGGGCAACAGGTGCAGACCATCTCTGGCAAAGCATCATGGTCTGCCGATCATGTCGTCCCAGGCAGACAGATACTGAATCCCCTTTGAATGACACGAGAAGCTTAACCAATTGTTGAAGTCAATCATTTTGTCCTTATATTGTGGTATCATTCTGGGCGAAGGCAGGATGCTACTTAGGGCTAGGGTCATACCTGCCTGGGCCACATGATCCGAGAGCTCTTCCATGTCTCTTTTCATGTAGTCTAGGGAGGTACATCTCAAGTCATTCACTCCAACATGGACAATGACAGAGTTATATTTGTACTTGTTGTGGAGTGACTTGAGTACATGCGTTATGTGGCGGATCCTGGCACCCGACAGGCAGCTGACTGCAATTTTCTGCTTGTTCAGCCTGGTGAGTGGGATATCAGTGTGTCTGACTATAGAGTCACCTATGGCTAAAGTGTTAGGTACGTTGTCTTGCCTTAGGGGATGTTGCTGGGTGGCACACTGGTGTTGTGAGCTATGTGACACTTTGGTTGTGATTGGTGTTTGTTTGCATTTCAGCTTCGGAGGTCCTTGTTGCTTGGGCAGGTTACAGTTAAGGGCCTCCACATATGTGGATTTAATTTTGCTATGTGTGGGTGTTGGTGGTGTGGGTTTAGAAAGGCTATGTGTTGCTTGAGGTGTAGTGCGGGTGTTAACCTTCTCCTCTTGACTGTCTAGCACAATCTTGGGTGGAGAGAGCTTTGCTTCCAGTTTGGCTATGTAAGTGCATCTCTTACAGGTTGTAGTGCTGGGTGGTAGGAGGAGCGGGTTGTCTGTGTACATGAGGCAATTGCTGCATTGCCCCAGTATGCCCAGATTCACCAGGTGGACAGGAGAAATCACCAGAAGCTGAACCTTGGACATGCCTGATTTGGTGCTTTTTTGTAAAGTACAGGAGCTGTTATCCCTTACCTTAGCAATGTACTTTGCAATTATAGGCTGTTTAGTGCCTACAATTAATTTCTCCTTAATAACAAGGAGAGTTCAGTGCTTGTATCAGTTTAAGGTGTCCTAGTGCTTTCCAGCAGGTATTAGAGCAAGTGCTAGTCACAGGGATGCTTAAAGGTAAGATGAAAGAAATGGTTTATCCTAAACACTGCAGTGTGCACTAGATAAGTTAGATGTGAAAGTAGGTAATTTAAGTTTTACCTGTCTAAAAAGTTAAGTTTTAGTGGAGAGTCACTATTTTTAAAACAGCAAGATAGATTAAAAGGGGGTGGTCACGTTTGTATTCTGGTACTATGGAATACAGTAGGATGGCCAATACATTTAAATAGTTGAAGGGGCGTGATTTCACAAAATGATAATTTTTGTGCTTACTCACACAAGCCAGTGAAAGCAGAGAGGAAATGAGATATATGGTCAAATTAATATAAGAGGCAGGCAACAAGAAAGACAGTGGTATTTAAGAACACGACAGTAAGTGGGTGGGTGGGGAAAGAATTTCTGCCTGACTCACAACAGACAGAGCTGTGGTGTCTTTTGAAGTTTTAATATGTAGCTGAAAGCAGAATACAAGTAAAACACAAGGTAAAGAAAACAAATCACAGTATTCAAAATATAAAAAGGCAACAATATAATACAAAATACAACAAATAAAAAGCAAACTAACCTTTCCTTCACAGCAAAGTGTAGCAGAGTCTGGTGAGCTTTTCTAGTAAAGCTCTGAAATGTTTTATTTTATCCCTTAAATAGAAGGTTTAGTTCCTAGCTCTACCCCCTCAGTTCACAAATGATTAACCTTAAGTGACCTCTTCTATCTTATGTATGAGTCCTTAATTGAGCAATTCTAACTTCTGCCTGGCTCACAAGAGACAGAGCTGTGGTCTTTTTTGAAGTTTTAATATGCAGTTGAAAGCAGAATACAAGTAAAACACAAGGTAAAGAAAACAAATCACAGTATTCCAAATATAAAAAGGCAATAAAGTAATACAAAATAAAACACATAAAAAGAAAACTAACCTTTCCTTCACAGCAAAGTGTAGCAGAGTCTGGTGAGCTTTTCTAGTAAAGCTCTGAAATGTTTTATTTTACCCCTTAAATAGAAGGTTTAGTTCCTAGCTCCACCCCCTCAGTTCAAAAATGATTAACCTTAAGTGACCTCTTCTATCTTATGTATGAGTCCTTAATTGATCAGTTCTAATTTCTGCCTGACTCACAGTAGACAGAGCTGAGGTCTTTTTTGACATTTTAATATGCAGTTGAAAGCAGAATACAAGTAAAACACAAGGTAAAGAAAACAAATCACAGTATTCAAAATATAAAAAGGCAATACAGTAATACAAAATACAACAAATAAAAAGCAAACTAACCTTTCCTTCACAACAAAGTGTAGCAGAGTCTGATGAGCTTTTCTAGTTTGTTTGTGTCTTTCGGCTTTTCCCGGTTAGGGGTCGCCACAGCGGAACTCCGGTCCGCTAATGATTGGTAGTGGATTTTTACGTACCGGGTTACCATCCCTGACGCACAACCTTCAACGAAGGCATGCCCCATTCACGTATGCCTCCACACAGAAGATGCTCTAGCTGAGAATCAAACGAGTCAACGCCTTGCTATGAGGTGACAACACTACCGCAGCACCACCACTGCAGTAGCTCTAAAAACTGATGAATGATGTGTATTTTTGTTAATTTCTAAGTTCCTTAGGAGCACCTTTTAGTTTGCAGGCACAAGTTTCTAAAATGAAGTTTTGCCAATGGCTTTTTTAAACTGGGGGCTAAATAATGTAATGCCCTCAATGGAAATGTCTCTCACATCATAGGCGAGTATCTTTACTTGAAGTTGTTGACAAACAGGGCAGCAGCTGTAACTGATTAGTTTATAGGTAAGACATCAAAGAAGGAAAGTTGTAGCAGTAACTGGGAGCCAATTGGCCTTCTTTGGCAAAGTAAAGCAATGTTCTCTCTAAGTTGATAGGTTTATAAAGCAACGTATTCCATTAATGGAGATCTGTAATGAGTATGTGTTGGTTGCTGAGTTTAAGGTACTGTAATCATGGGATAACCCCCCCACCTTGGCTATAGCTGACCTAGAGTCTGGAGTGAGGTGACTACAGACTGAGTACTATGCTTTTAGTTGAGGAATTTGTTTGCTTTGATTTCTGTTCTTAGAAAGAACATCAGAGAAGGGCCAGGATGTAGCCTGAGGTAAAAGCAAGAGTATTTTGGGGACTCTTGTAGCTGTCACAGTCAAAGCTATTGACAGATTTGGAATTTGAGTGAGGAACGTACTGAGCTTAGTACAGACCCTTAAGAGACACCAAAGGAGAAAATCCCAAAAGGGGTTAATTTGATCACCATTTTGATTGGCGAAAGTTCAATTTGATAGCTAGTTGGGCAGCTAGGAGAGAATATTTGATCCAAATCTGATCTAAGAAAAGTCGTGCAGACATAGCCACAGAATTATATATCTATATCTATAGCAATGTATATATATATAGCTACAGATATATATCTACATTTATACAGACAGACAAAAAAAAAAAAAATATATATATATATATATATATATATATATATAAATTACTTGCTGTAAATAGGGCAGTAAAGGTGATAAAACCTTCTTTGAATCCACATTACTGGTTGAGGAGTACACTACATTATATTTGTTAATATACTCCATGATTTGGATATAAATATGTTTTTCTGCAATGTTTTTAAGGGGACAATGAATGAAAATGGGTCCAGAGTCTAGACAACTGGAAGGAGTGATGTTCCATTGGGTGATGCCAAATTAAAGTATAAATAAAAGAATGTATTTGATTAGCCAATTAAAATGTTATGACCTGCTTCAGTGAGTCCAGTAATATTGAGACTGAATGGCTGAAACAAAAATGAATGTCGAAAGGGTTTTAAGTTTAAGTCAATCCTCCAGTGAGACCCATTTATTACTTTTACTTTGTATGTTTACGTGGAAGAACTGAATACCTCTCTGAAGCCTTTTTATATACCACCTGCAATGCCCGTAAAGATTATGGTAAAACACCCATATACTGCTGGATAGAATTCAGGAAATCTGACCTCAGTGAAACCCTTCATCTGAGTCTCATGTAATTTTGACTGAGCAATCTACAGCTTCTTTTGTGATGCCCTCCAGGATTACCTAGCATGATGCGTGGTGGAAATCTAGTATCACGCAGTCTTGTATGCAATGGTCCTTCCTTTGCTTTTTATTAAATATCATAACATTCTATATCAGAACCCCTAAGCAACAGTGTGATGAAATAAAGCACTATCTCTTTCTTTCACATCTTTATTGGAACATGACAAAGTTGTAAGCTGTTTCGCTACCTGTTTAACCTAGCCTTAAGTCCCTATTATGCTACACAGAAGGAAGTGGGTAACTGAGGTATCAGGTTTGGGGCAAATGATAAAAAGTTCCAGGATGCACAAAAAAATACTAGTAACCAAAAGTAATGCACCCAGTAGCCATCAAGGAAAACTCCACTTTATTTGAATCAAACACTAGCAAAATCCATTAGTTGTTAAGCACTTTCATCATAGACAATGACTTCATTAGAACAAGGATAATTCACATGCTTGAAGAGGTCTATATATACCTTATCGGTCCTTTTACTCACTATTTACAGTCTCTGCTATGAATAAACAAAAATACAGCATTTAAAATATTTTACATTGACTGTTTCTGTCCACTAGAACAGTGCCTTATGTACTTTTTGGTTTGGGGCAAAATTACAGTCTGAAATTGTAGGGATATGGGCAATGTAGTGTCACTACCTAGTCATCTTAACAATCAGTCAGAGAGCTCTTGATAGCTACTAAAGTACACAGCAGACTTTTAAACCATAACTTAAGTATTAGAAAATATGTCTTTTATCTAGATACAGAAGAGCCAGATAAGCAGACTGTTATAGATATGGGTGTAGAGTGGGCCCCTCATGGGTTTAAATACTTGGCACATGACCAAACGAGAGAGTCTGATGACTGAGAATCTATGAAAACAGAAGAAGTTTCTTGCAGCTCTAGTAAAATGGAAACAAATGGGGCTTTCATTTTGGAGTAGAGGTAATGTTGTTAAAGTAAACATGCGTTCCAGATTTTGCCCCTTACACATGCTGCTTGTCTGGCTAAGCCCTGAAAGGTTTAACTCACTAAAAAGGACAATTATTAGGTTCCTGTGTATTGATAACTTATTGTCTGTTGACCTTGATGTGTGGACATTGATCATTCATAAAGAAAGATGCATCTATGCATTACTTTAAGCTACAAATGGCCCTTCTGCTACATTTGAGCTCACAATTCTAGGAAGCAACAAACCCTCCACTGTTTGGAAAAGTCAGGGTAAACATGCCAATGGCTTTAGAAATCTAAGCTAAGACCAACCCCTTCCCAGCTCTAAAACTGAAGTCACCCCCTTTCTAGCTCTAAGTCATGTTCCCTGCAGGCTGAACCAATCCTCCCCCTCCCCCAGGAAAAATACAATCATGCTACAGCTGTTAACACTAAAATGTAAGTTGAAAATTAATAATGTAATTGGAAAACCAGTGCTGAATGCAAGTCCAGTCTGTGTAGGTCTGAGGACACCTGATGCTGGAAGACTGAGTGTTGCACTTGACTGACTTACAGGTGAGTTATCATCAGCCAAGGATAACTTGAAGTGGTGTCAACTTACCAAATGCTTATACAGCACAACATCCATCTCCTCCCACATATGAATACTATTAATGAATGGGGGGGGGGGGTAGTTATGTGACCCTATTGGATGCCTTGTACATGCAAATCAGACAACTATGTAAACCTAATAATTAATCCAATTGTCATATACAGAGCAACAGCTTAATAAATCTCCAGGCTGATTACTAAGAACGGATCATTTCATGTGTAACTGTTCTACATCAAGAAACTTAAAAAATGTTTTGTTTTAGGCTGTGACACAACATGTTTTATTCCACTGAGGGCTATTTACTGCCCCTGATGCCAGCAGTAATTTCCCAAGGTCTTACGATGTGGGATTGTGTAAAAGTGCAGATGTCCTGAGAAGCTATTTAGCTGGTGGCTACAGTGTGGCTTAGGATCAGATTACTGTGATCTTTACAGACCTTGATGATACGTGGATTCATGATGATAGACTGAAAACAGTACCTTGACCAATAATACTTTTAAAAATGATCACCAAAAGATACTCTCATAGAATCTCAGAATAAGTACTTTTGCAAAAGTGCAAGCCCCCTAACCCCCACAAATATGGACATGGGTGAACTTTTTGTTTTATGTGGATAAGGTGTCTGTTCTATAGCAGAAGTATCCTCCCTGAAATATACCTGTCCCTCCAAACCATTCTGTCGATGTTGCAGAAGATCCCTAGACCAATTATTTCTGATGCCATTTAACCTGACATGCAGTAAATCCATCAGTAATGGGTCAGAAGATGCCTTGCATGCCAGACACAGTTCACTTCTTAGCAGTCTGTAGGATATCGAGTATTTGCATATAGCTTCTCCAGCTATATCTGAGTTTTCTCATCTTTTTTATAAGACAGAGTGGGTACGGCAGTCTGGGTCTCAGTTACTGTCTTTAGACAGCTCATGTAAGATAAAGGAGGTCTCTCCTCCAGTATGCCTGCCAGGTGTACATATGGACAAGTACATGTTTGTTGTTCTTTCTTGTTATGTTTCCCTTTATTACAATATTTGACTGAACCTCTGACCTTGGGATGCTTAGAAGACTCTCAACTTCTGCTTATATTTGCTTTTGGGAATCGTTAGGTCAATTTTAATCTGTAGTTGCTATATTTCATTTTGCATTTAATCTGTTTACTTTTGGTATTAATATAATTACATGTTTTTATTGGTTGGAGAATGCCCTCCTTACATTTGTTGTTATATGTTAACCTATCAAATTGCCCAGGTCAGTCCATTTGATTTTTTTCCTGAGTATTGTGTTATTATCCTTTTATTTTTATGGAATTGTATGCTTCGATAACAAACCTTATGTGAACAGAACATATTAAGCTGAAAAAATAAATGTCCAAATAAATGTATACAAAGAACAGTATTACAAAAAAAAAAAAAGCTTCTGCCAAGTCTCTTGCCATAGCACATCTGCAGATAGACATAAGTAGTCTAATCCTGTTAGTAATGCCATAGTTACTGCCTCACAGTCTGCTGAACTATGAGGCATGGTAAAAAGAAAAGAACAAACCTCTGCCAAATCACGTGTTCAAGAATACCTATGGGAGCAGGTGATCTACTCCTGCTAGAATTGCCACCCCTATTACTGCCTCACAGCCTACTGAATGACATGGGTCAATGAAAAAAATAGCCTCTGCCAAGTTGTTTGTCTTTATCACACTGTAAACATGTATGATGCTATCCTGCTTGTTATAACTGCTGCTTTACTGCCTCATGGCCTGGTGAAAGACAAGGCACAGTAAAACGAAAATAACTAGTCTCTGCCAAATCACTTGCCCTGGCATACCTGCAGACAGTACTGAACTAATACTTCTGGCAGTCCCACCACAGTCACTGCTTCACAGCTTGCCGACCGATATGGCACAGTAAAAAGCTTCCATGCCCCCTTTCAGTTAGCTATTTAATGTAATGCTAGTAGTTCCTCTTTGCAAGTGTAGTGTTTTGTTCTACCCCCTTTGTTATGCCAGTCAGCATACTCCCAGAGCTTACCACTGTGGATTCTACTTCCATACTTCAACCAACAATTAGTAGCATCTACATTCTGCTAAGCACTACTGTGCGAACACCACAGAACGCATTTTTAGACATCTTTCTCTATATATATTTAGGCACTTTGTGTAACTGTTTTCTTCTTACTTACCAGCACAAAGCCATCTTACCTGAGTCTACCAGCTCAGCGCACGTGCAGACTGATTGACACCTGTTGCCAAGAGAGGTATGTTTTGTCTGTGGCCACATGTGCACACTGAAATTGCTTTTACTTAATCCTTTCCCATTCACACAAGCATGTGAAAGGCCCTCTCTAATTCTAATGCATTCTTCCCCTACCCCGTGAGGTTCAACATCAACCACTTTTGATCTTATGCATTCTTTGTAATTGAAATGCAGTTTTCTCCTCTCCCTGGTCAGCAGAACAATCCATGACACGTGTTGGACTTACACCCTTTTAAGCTTGTTTTTTGTATAACTTTGTATTTTTACCTATATTTACAAACTAGGTACCCAACAAATAGCGTACGGCACCAGGACTACACGGATCTTCACGGAAGTATATCCACAGTAAATACCAAAATCTTGCTTAGTACTGCTTATTGAAGAAAGAATACTTCCAAGTTTTTTCTGTATTAACGCACTTTATTGTAAAACGTTTTCGCCTCAGTAACAAGAGAGGCTTCATCAGACAATGAAAACACCAGTAGCACTCAATTTAAACATGTAAAAAGGAAATGATGTCATTTCCTTCAAAATCTTCATTCCATTTTACTATAATTCAAATACACTTTCTTGTATATTAAATAAACATCTATAATTCACATAAAAGTGTACTAAAATTCACCATATCATAAGATGGTTCTCCTTTACAGCATGGGTAGGGAACCTGGATTCTTTTGAATTTGGTTCTCCGACCGCTTCGGGTCCATCGGCTACAGGAAGCAGTTCTACAGGTAATACCATTGACAATATTGCTAACAATCTTAAAATACTTGATGACAAAATGTTGAAAATAAGGAAACTTCAACTAGAAGTTTCTTATTTCAAACAATGTATAAAAGAGAAAGTCATTCCTAAGGGTTTAAGGAGTTCATTTGCCCCTACAGGGCTATTCCAAGATATTGCATTTATCAATGAACTGTCTAGCCTTTTTGATAAGCAAGGACTAGAATTACTTGAGTTAATGGCACAACACTATTCAAGGCAGATTGACGCCTTATTGATTGAAACTAGCGAACTGGATGATAAAATCAAAGCTGACTCTAACTTTGTGAGGTATAAATACGATTACAATCGTATTTTCCAAAGCATTGATGCGTTGTTGGTGAAATTCAAATCTAATAAAAATAAGAAACTGATTAGAGACAGGCAAGCTTATTCTAGCCATCTTGCATATCCTAACCTACATAAATCTATTAATAGGAATAACTTTCAACCTGTGCAGCGCACCAACAACACAAATGATAATAATAGAGAGTCTGCATCTCTTGTCTGTGATGACTTACCTGATGGAAGTAATTACGATCTTGATTTTACGGATGATGACCCCGGGTCTCAGGAACCGAGAAGGAGCAATAGGATCCGAGATAATTACAATAATCAAGGGAATCGTCCTAATTATAGAGGCCAACAGAAGCCTTTTTTAGGACGGAAGTACCACCAGAGGCAGAACAACAAGAACAAATCCAAATAGACTTTAACGACGGACGTACTGAGATACCTCCGTCTGTACCAACTGTCCTGACTAACACCAAAGGGGACTTTAAAGTCTATAATTTTTCTAACACACATATTGACAGAGAATTGATTGATTTGTTAGCCTTTGGTTTATCCTTTGTTCCTGACCAAAGTGTCCATCTCCCTAAAGTTCTCACAGACTTAAAATGTTTTGTTCGTAGTTTGAATCTTAAAGTGTTACTTCAGGGTGATTTACCTAATGATAAACCTAGTTTTAAAATGCGGAGTGTTTTCAATCCTCCCTTACACCCTTCTCTTCATATGTTTGAATGTGCTTGTGAATTAGATTTAAGGCAACTTTTTGAAAACTTGAAATGGTTTGATAATAAGTGTAATATCTCGCGGGACCAAAGAATGGGTCTGAGAAATTTACGTGACATGCCGATCAGAGTGATCAAACCTGACAAGGGTGGAGGGCTTGTCATTTTTGACAAAGAAGATTATAATTCTAGGATGTTAACAGTCCTTAACTCCCCCGCATACGATACATCATCGTTAAATGAGATGTCTGGGCAGCATAATAAAATTAAAGGGTATTTCAGAGACCTCTTTATTGATGGGTGGATCGACATTGATACCTTTAATTTTATAAACATCTCTTTTCCTAGGATCCCAATTATGTTTGGGATCCCAAAAATTCACAAAAACTTGCTAGACCCACCAATGCGGGCTCTGATTGATGGAAGAAACTCAATTACCCACCCTTGCGCTAGAGTAGTGGATCACATCATTTCAAAGTACCTTAAGCTCATTCCTCAGATATGCAGAGACTCATGGTCCTTTCTTCAATCTATTGACAACATCCCCTTCGATATGTCTCTTAATTTTTTAACAATAGATGTTGTTGATTTATACACATCTATTCCACACCAAGAAGCTATCGAATGGGTTGATTTAATGTTGTCAAAATTAGAGGCCCCTAGGGATGAGATTGTAGTGGTTACACAACTCTTAGACATTGTTTTGTCATCCAATTTCTTTATTTTCAACAATTGCCATTACCTACAAAAAAGAGGTATTGCGATGGGCTCCCCTTGTGGAGGTAGTGTAGCAAACTTAGTAGTTGCACACTGGGAGAACACCTACCTCTTGAACAATACTACATATCAAAGGTCAATAAGATTTTACACTCGGTTTTTGGATGATGTGTTTATTCTTCTTGATGGTGGAGAACAAACTGCTACTAATTTAATTAAGTACATGAATGACTCATCTACTTTTTTAAAATTCACTCACCAATTCTCAACCAGAGAAATTGACTATCTTGATGTAAAACTGGTTAAAGATGTTGCTAACCATCAGTATTTGTCAAGTATCTTCAGGAAAGCTACCTACTGTAACGGCTTCCTCCATTTTGACAGCAATCACCCATGGAAACAGAGGAAGTCAATTGTTAAAGGTCAGCTAGTTCGAGCTGTGCGTATGTGTAACACCACTGAAGCCTTTGACATTGAGTGTTTAAATCTCAAGACCATGTTTTTAAATAGAGGGTACCCTACTGAGTTCATTGATGGTTTAATTGATGAAGTCTCGCTTAAGAGGGTGAATGGTTTCTATAAACCCCTTCTCTTATAACGGAAAGTGGATATTACTATCATAAGTGGGCTGGAACTGGGAAGCCACACACCACCCTTGAACCTCTTTGAGGATCAAGTTGTTCTTGACGAATCAATCATTACACAAAAAACAACTAGAGTTGACTTTAAGTCCAGTCTTGTAATTACATACAATAGACATGTTAATGCTATTTGTTCAATCATTAAGAAAAATTGGCATTTTATTTTGAATAATTCCCAGTTAATTGAGACTTTGGGCTTACAACCTTCATTTGTATTCAAGAGGGGCAACAATTTAAAAGAATTATTACAATCGAGAGAAGGACCAGTACCCTTTTATTCTAGACAAAATGGTACCTTCACTTGTAGTATGTGTAATTGGTGCAAACTTTTAAAAGTTGGGTGTTCTTTTTCAGTGAATGGCAATAAATATACCATCAAACATAAGATTACTTGTAACACTAAATCTGTGGTGTACCTCGCGCTTTGTAACTGTTGCCCTGCATTTTATGTTGGTAAGACGGACCGTAGATTACGGGACCGTATTTACCAACATAATTATGCTATAAGAAACAAAAAGGGCGACAATGCCCTTTCTAAACATATTTTAAATCATACCGGACACAGTTTTACCTTTATGGGAATAGATTGTGTAAATGTGGGCATAAGAGGTGGACCACAACCTCTTTTACTTGAAATTAGAGAATTGGAATGGCAATTACGCTTGGATGCCTTCTCTTACCCAGGGCTGAATGAGGCATGTAATATTTTGGCAGTACTGAAATATAAAAGTTATTTAAGGTAGTGGTTTTACTCTTTATGACTTCTTTCTTGTTTGAAACCTTTTTAAAGTATAGGTTAAGAAAGGGAAACCTGTTTAACGCAGGAAGATGTGTATAAACAACCCAGTTGTGGTTTGGATACTTTTATGTATCATTTTTATATATTTTTATATTTTTAAAATTATGGTGAAGTTGATTCTCTGTATATTAAAGGAGAGTCGGTCAGTTTCTTATTGAACATTCTTTATGTTTTATTAAATGTTCCTATTAATGGATTGGTATATAAAAATTTTTATGCATTTTGCTAAACTGAACCATCTTATGATATGGTGAATTTTAGTACACTTTTATGTGAATTATAGATGTTTATTTAATATACAAGAAAGTGTATTTGAATTATAGTAAAATGGAATGAAGATTTTGAAGGAAATGACATCATTTCCTTTTTACATGTTTAAATTGAGTGCTACTGGTGTTTTCATTGTCTGATGAAGCCTCTCTTGTTACTGAGGCGAAAACGTTTTACAATAAAGTGCGTTAATACAGAAAAAACGTGGAAGTATTCTTTCTTCAATAAGCAGTACTAAGCAAGATTTTGGTATTTACTGTGGATATACTTCCGTGAAGATCCGTGTAGTCCTGGTGCCGTACGCTATTTGTTGGGTACCTTGTTTGTTTTCTATTTTGGTTCATCAGTATATTTACAAACTGATATCCAGCTTAATAATGTTTGTTCTTGGTAGGGATAATAACATTGCTTAGCTTAGTCAGTCAAATGAATGCATTCATCATGCTTTGTGTCTAGGCATGTATGTTGACTATAGTCTCAATGTAATATGCAAATTACGCACAGATTACAGTACATGTGCACTTCATGTATGTTAATGTAAAATAAGTCTACGGAGCATATCACAGCATTTCCACTACACTGGTTTGCTTGTAGCCATTTCATGTTAGGACTGTTTTCTATCTGTAGACTTGTATTGTTGCTTTTGCTATTAAACATATCAGAGTCCTACATTTTACCTAACCACTTGCATATGCTTTTCCCCCTATTTTTTCACTGTCTTTTCTGCTTTTAATTCTGTTTGTCTCCCACCTCTGCTTTGCCAATCCTGGAGCATTTCTCCCCGGGCCTCCGCTGAAAACAGGCTCTGTGGAACCTAGTCGGACTTTCCCGGTCAACAAATGTTAAATAAATAAATAAATAAAATAAAATAATCCATCTGGCTTCCTCTACTTCTGTCTTCTTGACAATGTTCCCCTCTCTAAGAGTTTGTTTAATTTTGGAGATAACCATGAATTTGAAGGAATGTGTAATACTGTCTCATACATGAGTAAACAAAGCATTAGTTTCTATTCTGTTCCTTATGTCTGACTGATGCTTATATATACATTCCTTGAGCATACGGTTGGTCTTTCCTACATAATAGTTCGAACATATGTTACAAGTAGCAATGTAGACAACATTCTTGCTATTACAATTAGCAAATCCATGAAATCTATAGCTCTTCCCAGTGTTAGGATGGATGGAAATGTTGTTAGAGTTTTATCGCTCTACACGCCTTACAAGAGCCAGATTTACGTGTGCCCACTCCATGTTGAGATATTATCTGCTGTGTACAGACCCCATTCTTATTACACAGAATTTTTTTTAAGTTCTTTTTATTTTTGAAAGCAAAGCGACGTATTTCTCCTACTATGTCTCTTATTTTATTATCTGAGGTCAGAATAGGCCAATACTATCTAATTGCTGCACATATTGTGATGCTATCTGTGCTATATGTAATACTAAATCTCATTGTACGTTGTTGATCGCTTTCTTCAGCCTTTTCACTTCTAGTCCCTTGGCAATATGGTGCAGAATAGTATGGTCTACCCTTGCTTACTCGGAGGGCCATGGCTCACTTCTGAGTCATACCTATTTTATCCAAACTGTAACCACATTCCTTGAAATAATACATAAATTTATTCTCTTCCTTAATAAAGACCTCATCCTGGGTACAAAGCCTGGATATACAAGTAACTTGATTGTCAACATTATGAAATATATGCCTAGGATGCATACTGGAGGGATGTAGGATATGATTCCGTCACATGGATTTTCTAAACATCATGGTATTACCTTTCTTCACTGGATCAAGTGTCACTTTGACATCCAAGAAGTCTATTTGCTCTCTTGACATCATCTCAAATATGAGAAAGGTGGTAGTTCCAGTTAAAAAAAATCAATAAAATCCTTCAATCCTTCCTCTTCACCTTCCCACAAAACAAACATGTCATCCACAAACCAGTTGTATAGTATAACATTTTCAATCCATAGGTTTTTCTCATCCAGGGCCCATTGTTTCTCCCAATGCGCTAGCACCAAATTTGCGTAACTATTGGCACAGGGGGTGCGCATAGCCACTCCCATCTTTGCCAAAAATAGCTGTTACCATACAAAAAGATGTTATTTTCTAGCACCATTTCCAATAATGTGCAGATCACATAGGAATCCAACTTCTCTTCTTTTAGAAGTTCTCGTATGGTTTCTATTCCATGTTGATTCGGTATGGAGGTAAACAGGCTGTTGACATCCATGGTGACTAATGTTAAGTTAGAAAAGTTGTTCCTATTCTTTTTTACATCAAACAGTTGTAAAAACTGTGCTGTATCTTTAATTACAGTATTGGCCTTAATCAAGAGCTTTTTAAGCTCATCCTCTAAATAAATCGATAGAGGCTCCATACACCATCCTCGACCCGCTACTATAGGGTGCATGGGAGGTTTCTGACTGTCCTTGTGGATGTTAGGCAACCCACTAATGGTGGGTATAACTGGATACTCCACTGTAAGTCCTTGGTTATGCTCCTATTCATCAACATCTCATACAGAGTATCCGCTATTCTTGATTTTATCTTGTCCAGCTCTCTGTTGTTGATCTTCACATATGTCTCTTTATCACTAAGCATAATTGCCATACTTAGTATATAGTAATCCGTTCCCATTATCAACACCCCTCCTCCCTTGTCAGCTGGCTTAATATTAATATCTTCTCTTTCTTGCAATTCTTTTAGTGCCTCATGTTCTTTCTTAGTTAAGTTACGGTAGTGTTAACCCTTCCCTTTCTGTCTAGCTTCAGAAATTTCCCGATCACATAAACGTGTGAACAATTCAACAGTGGGATGGCTAACTGGAACAAAGGTACTGGGTTTCCTATAAGATCTATCTTTGTTTACTTGAAGAATTGGCATTGTTTCCAAATATATCTATCTTTGTTTACTTGAAGAATTGGCATTGTTTCCAAATATACATTTCAGAGTCACATTTCTTCCAAAACATTTTAAGTCTGTGACAAATTTGAGTGATGGCCTTACACAAGGTATAAAACTTAAACCATTCTCCAATAAACTGATTTGATCTTGAGTTAAGTTTTGATCCGACAAGTTAACAACTAAGGAATTCTTCATAGTACTTTCCTTCTCTTTCTTTCCCTGCTCGTTGATCTTGCTACTTGCGGTTCTTTCATTTGTATTAAAAAAGGGAGCTGCTGTACTACAGGTAAGTGCATACCTCCTTTCTTAGATATAGCTCCAGCATTTAGTGCTTGTTCCTCTCCCTGCTTGTCAACCTCAGTATCTTCTGTTAAAAAATCCATGGTTTTACTGGACGATATTCTTTGGGTCTACATTCTATCCCATCTTCTGTGAAATTTACACTTCCATTGCCTTTGTTCTTATCAGACACATTAATACTCTCATGATGTACCTCTGCACGTACAATGACCCCAGCTGGTCTCAACTCTCGTTTCTGTGATTCCATGTTTGTGCCATTACTAACTTGCATATTCTTTTTATCATTCGAATTAGCTGTCCTAGGCCATTCAAACAAATGCCCTTTCTTAATATCATTATAGTCCCTCAGTAGTTTATTGCTTTTTACTTCTTTAAGCTTCTGCTCATAGGCAGCTAGCTTATCCTGTAGGTTTTCTAACTTATTCAGATTATTTTCTGAAAGCTTCATAAACTCCAGTTCTTTTTGCTTCATTTCTATGAGCTTACTAGTCTCTTCCTCTTGAGGTCTAAAAACGCCTATGAGCAGCTTCATACAGCTAAACCTAGTTTGTATGTTAATAGCCTGCCATTTTGCCAACAGCTCCAGGTATGTATTGCCGTAACTCGGCATACATTTCACTCATAGACCTTGTGGAATTAACTGATGATGAAGGCAAGCTTCCATGTGGAAGCATTGCCACTGCAGCCGTTTAAGGTGATAAGCTGCATTTTCAATGGTTCTAAAGATCTCTTCAAACCTTAAGTCTTCTGTTTCTATCAAAGGAATAGTTATATCAGTCTTTTCCATGTTAAGTTGTAACAGAGGATTATATAAACCTTTGGTAATTTCCGTGGCTGCCCTTTTTCCTCACTGAATCCAGTACAGAAGTTTGGCTGCTTTGCAAATCCATTTATATGCAATATAGTCTGTGTGTGGTGTTACTTTGGCAAGCAAACAATTATAAAAAATGCAGTAAGCACCACTTAAGAATGTTCCCAGGAAAACAAAATAGAACAGGAAAACAACAAGGAGCATACCACCACAGACGAACAATATAATAAAATAAAATCTTTAATGAACAATCCAAAGGATGACTCTAAAACAGGACAAACACTTTCACAGTAATGCCTTCTTCAGATCTTGATTATTAAATCTTGATTATCTTTACTTAAAAGAACCATCAGCCAATCACTAGGTTCAGCCCTGGTCAAGTGACTCCATTAAAAGACAGAAAAAAAAAAAAAACAAATAAAATCAATAGTCCTTGATGTATTTTTGCTCTAACCAATCCTGAGCAGCAAAAATCGGCAAGCCACTTCTGTTAACCAATATAGTATTTTCTCCATTACTTCTTACTCATTCATTTACATCAAAGTTGCTAATTTCAGTACTGAGATCACTTTGCAATAAGAACAGCAATTTACTTTTACTGACCAATAAGGTATTAGCTCCATTACTTCCTATTTATTCTCTACCTTTTAGAGTACAAACCTCCGTGCTGAAATAACTACCCAATAGGGCACAAGTAAATGTCACACACACACCTTTAACATCCTATCCGACGACAGCAACACAACTTTCATGATCGAGATCGATGTCCTCATGCAACATTAAAAAATATATTTCCAAAATAGCAACTCTACTAAGGAGCCATTAGCATTTGGTTAGATTTATTCAGGTTTATTTAATAGATCACTTTAATAAGTTAATGCCACATAAATCGCAAAGTTATTGGATGCAAAATGCTCTCTTCCGTTCATCCTCCTTAATACGCAAACTCACTTTTTGAGATTTTTTTTCATATATTTTTTAATTTTTTGGATATCTCAAAGAATGTGAGTTTAAGTAACCAATATTTACAGCCCTACCCAGAAGTGTGTACCTTTTATTGCCGAAAGTAAGCACACCAGAGATTTAACAGCTGAATCTATACAGTCTTGTTTATAAGTTGAATCCATGAACATTTGGAGTAAATGAATTAAGAGCATATCATTATATATAGATTCTTTCACTCTGAATCCTTAAATATAAGTTGATTTCTTTTGGATGAGAGGTATGCATAATACAAATAGAAAATCTGCCATCAGATGAAAAGGAGGTCTGCCATACATGTCGGCTTAATACTGGTGAGAAGAAACAGTAGCTGAGTTTTTAAGACACTAATTTAAAGGAAATGTTTATTTATCGCTAATAATGATAAGTAATGAGGGTACTGATCCAGAATTTCAGAAAAGTGTTTAATTCCCTTCTGTCAAAGTAAAGAATACAAATGAGTCTGAGTATTAAGGAGGATGAACGGAAGAGAGTATTTCGCATCCAATAACTTTGTGATTTAAGTGGCATTAACTTATTAAAGTGAGCTATTAAGTAAACCTGAATGAATAAAACCAAATGCTAATGGCTCCTTAGTAGATTTGCTATTTTGGAAATATGTTTTTTTAATGTTGCATGACGACATTGATCTCAATCATGAAAGTTATGTTGCTGTCCTCGGACAGGATGATAAAGGGACGTGTTACATTTACTCGTGCCCTATTGGGTAGTTATTTCAACACGGAAGTTTGTACTCTAAAAGGTAGAGAATAAACAGTAAGTAATAGAATTAATACCTTATTGGTCAGTAGAAGGAAATTGCTGTTCTTACTGGAAAGTTATCTCAGTAGGGAAATTAGCAACCTTAATGTAAATGAATGAGTAGGAAGTAATGGAGGAAATACCGTATTGGTTAACAGAAGTGAATTGCCATTTTTTGCTGTTCAGGATTGGTTAGAACAAAAATACATCGAGGACTATTGATTTTAATCAGTTTTTTTTTCTGGATTTTAATGGAACCACGTGACCAGGGCTGAACTTAGTGATTGGCTGATGATTCTTTTAAGTAATGATAATCAGGATTTAATAATCAGGATATGAAGAAGGCATTCTTCATGAACTCCACCCAGTTTGAGTTCGTGAAGGGCCGATCTTGTCTCCTGAACCTGATTGACTTCTTCGAATCACTCACTAGAGCCGTGGACAAGAGTAAGGCAGTCCACACAGCCTATCTGGACCTCGCCAAGGCCTTTGACACCATCCCCCACTCTGGAATCATAGATAAACTTACTAAGCTGGGCATTAATCCCTACATCACTCGATGGGTTTCTAACTGGCTTATTGACAGAACCCACACTGTAAAAGTAGCTGACTCCAAATCCAGCTCCAGACAAGTGACAAGTGGAGTACCTCAGGGTTCAGTCCTGGGACCTCTCTTGTTTGGTATCTACTTCTCTGAAGTACAGGCCAACACTAAGGGACTCTGGCTAACAAAGTTCGCAGATGACTGCAAACTGGTTGCCATTATTGAATCCCCAAATGATGTCAGTACTCTACAAAAGGGCCTTACAGAAACAGATGCTTGGTGGCAGAGCCATGGGCTCAAGCTCAGTGCCAAGAAATGTACAGTTATCCCCTTTGGGAAAAAACATGTACCCGTGAATTACCACATAGGTGGCAGTACACTAAACACCGAAAGTGTGATAAGAGACTTAGGGACACAGGTGGACAGTGGTCTCACCTTTAATAACCACATCACCACAACAGTCAGGAAATCCTTCTATGTGGCACACCTCATCACTAAGGGATTTTCATCCAGAAAAAAGGAGGTCATTGAAACATTGTACTCATCCCTCATTAGACCCATTATAGAATACAATGCCCCATTTGGTATGTACCTCTCAAGACATCTGCAACAACTGGAAAGGCCGCAGAAATACCTCACTAAAAGTATCACAGGCCTAAAGCAGATGCCCTATGCTGACCGCGTTAAAAAACTCCAACTATACTCTGTCGCATATCATCTCCTCCAAAGCGATCTCTGCTTAACATACAAGGCCATGTCAAACCCACAGCTGTTGGACATGCTACACTTGAAGAAATCCCATTCCCTCAGAGCCACATGCTCCAGGGTTCTAAACCTTGTCATCACAATAAACAAAACATGCTGGAGGGATAGGTTCCTGAACCAGACATTCCCTAGACTCTGGAATAGACTGCCCATATATGTCAAGCAGAGCACCTCTTTGGCTCTCTTCAAAAGGAACCTTGATGACTGGATGGGTGAAAGTAAATTCACCCCAGGGATCACGTCAGTCACCCTGCTAGACAGGGGTCCAGGGAAGTAAATAGTGTGGGTAGAAATAGCCAGGGAATTGTTATGGCTAGGCTTGTATAGGCCCTAGGGCTGATAGCCTAGTACCAACCTATGAACCTATGAACCATTACACCGAAAGTGCTTGTCCTGTTTTAGAGTCGTCCTTTGGATCGTTCATTAAAGATTTTATTTTATTATATCGTTCGTCTGTGGTGGTACGCTCCTTGTTGTTTTCCTGTTGTATTTTGTTTTTCTGGGAGCATTCTTAAGTGGTGCATACTGGATTTTTTATAATTGTTTTGCTTGCCAAAGTAACACCACACACAGACTATATTGCATATAAATGGATTTGCCAAGCAGCCAAACATCTGTATTGGATTCAGTGAGGAAAAAGGGCAGCCACAGAAATGATCACAGGTTTTTCTAATCCTCTGTTACAACTTAACTTGGAAAAGACTGATATAACTATTCCTTTGATAGAAACAGAAGACTTAGGGTTTGAAGAGATCTTTAGAACCATTGAAAATGCAGTTTATCGCCTTAAACGGCTGCAGTGGCAACGCTTCCACATGGAAGCTTGCCTTCATCATCAGTTAATTCCATGAGGTCTACGAGTGAAATGCATGCTGAGTTACAGCAATACATACCTGGAGCTGTTGGCAAAATGGCAGGCTATTAACATACAAACTAGCTTTAGCTATATGAAGCTGCTCATAGACTTGTTTAGACCTCAAGAAGGAGAGACTAGTAAGCTCATAGAAATGAAGCAAAAAGAACTGGAGTTTATGAAGCTTTCAGAAAATAATTTGAATATGTTAGAAAGCCTACAGGATATGCTAGCTGTCTATGAGCAGAAGCTTAAAGAAGTAAAAAGCAATAAACTACTGAGGGACTATAATGATATTAAGAAAGGGCATTTGTTTGAATGGCCTAGGACAGCTAATTCGAATGGCAAAAAGAATTTGCAAGTTAGTAATGGTACAAACATGGAATCACAGAAATGAGAGTTGAGACCACCTGGAGTCATCATACGTGCAGAGGTACATCATGAGAGTGATAATGTGTCTGATAAGAACAATGGCAATAGAAGTGTAAATGTCACAGAAGATGGGATCGACTGTACGACCCAAGGAATTTCATCCAGTAAGACCATGGATTCCTTAACAGAAAATACTGAGGCTGACAAGCAGGAAGAGGAACAAGCTCTAAATTCTGGAGCTATGCCAAAGATAGGTGCTATGGACTTACCTATAGTACAGCAGCTCTCTTTTTTAATACAAATGAAAGAACCGCGAGTAGCAGGATCAATGAGCAGGGAAAGAAAGAGAAGGAAAGTGCTATGAAGAATTCCTTAGTTGGTAACTTATCGGATCAAAACTTAACTCAAGATCAAATCAGTGTATTGGAGAAAGGTTTTTTATACCATCTATAAGGTCATCACTCAATGAATTTGTCACAGACTTAAAATGTTTTGGAAGAAATGTGACTCTGAAATGTATATTTGGAAACAATGCCAATTCTTCTGTAAACAAAGATAGATCTTATAGGAAATCCAGTACCTTTGTTCCGCTTAGCCATCCCACTGTTGAACTGTTCACACATTTATGTAAGCAGGAAATTTCTGAAGCTAGACAGAAAGGGAAGGGTAAACACTACCATAACTTAACTAAGAAAGAACATGAGGCACTAATAGAATTACAAGAAAGAGAAGATATTATTATTAAGCCAGCTGACAGGGGAGGAGCAGTGGTGATAATGGGAACAGATGACTATATATTAAGTATGGCAACTATGCTTAGTGATAAAGAGACATATGTGAAGATCAGCAAAAGAGAGCTGGACAAGACAAAATCAAGAATAGCGGATACTCTGTATGAGATGTTGATGAACAGGAGCATAACCAAGGACCTATATGACTTCTTTACAGTGGAGTATCCAGTTATACCAACCATTAGTGGGTTGCCTAACATCCACAAGGACAGTCAGAAACCTCCTATGTGTCCTATAGTGGTGAGTCGAGGATGGTCTACAGAGCCTCTATCGATTTATTTAGAGGATGAGCTTAAAAAGCTCTTGATTAAGGCCAATACTGTAATTAAAGACACAGCACAGTTTTTGCAACATCTGTTTGATGTAATGAAGAATAGGAACAACTTTTCTAACTTAATATTAGTCACCACGGATGTCAACAGCCTGTTTATATCCATTCCGAATCAACATGGAATAGAAACCATACGAGAACTTCTGAAAGAAGAGAAGTTGGATTCCTATGTGATCTACACATTATTGGAAATGGTGCCATAAAATAATGTCTTTTTGTATGATAACAGCTATTTTTGGCAAAGATGGGGGATGGCTATGGGTACCCTCTGTGCCAATAGTTATGCAAATTTGGTTCTAGCACATTGGGAGAAACAATGGGCCCAGGATGAGAAAAACCTATGGAGTGAAAATATTATACTACACAACAGGTTTGTGGATGACATTTTTGTTTTGTGGGAAGGTGAAGAGGAATGATTAAAAGATTTTGTTGATTTTTTTTAACTAGAACTACCACCTTTCTCAAATTTGAGATGAAACTGTCAAGAGAGCAAATAGTCTTCTTGGATGTCAAAGTGACACTTGATCCAGTGAAGGTAGGTAATACCATGTTGTTTAGAAAATCCATGTGGCCGAATCATATGCTACATCATTCCAGTATGCATCCTAGGCATATATTTTGTAATATTGTTAACGATCAAGTTACTTGTATATCCAGGCTTTGTACCCAGGATGAGATCTTTATTAAGGAAGAGAATAAATTGATGTATAATTTCAAGGAACGTGGTTACAGTTTGGATAAAATAGGTATGACTCAGGAGCGAGCCATGGCCCTCCGAGTAAGTAAGGGTAGACCATACTATTCTGCACCTTATTGCCAAGGGACTAGAAGTGAAAAGGCTGAAGACAGAGATCAACAACATGCAATGAGATTTAATATTACATATAGCACAGATAGCATCACAATATGTGCAGCAATTAGGAAGTATTGGCCTATTCTGACCTCAGATAATAAAATAAGAGACATAGTAGGAGAAATGCCTCGCTTTGCTTTCAAAAATAAAAAGAACTTAAAAAGAATTCTGTGTAATAAGTATGGGGTCTGTACACAGTAGATAATATCTCAACATGGAGTGGGCACATGTAAATGTGGCTCTTGTAAGGCTTGTATAAATCCTAACACTGGGAAGAGCTATAGATTTCATGGATTTGCTAAGTGTAATAGCAAGAATGTTGTCTACATTGCTACTTGTAACATATGTTCGAGCACATATGTAGGAAAGACCAACCGTATGCTCAATGAACGTATATATAAGCATCAGTCAGACATAAGGAACAGAACAGAAACCAATGCCTTGTTTACTCATGTATGAGACAATATTACACATTCCTTCAAATTCATGGTTATCTCCAAAATTGAACAAACTCTTAGAGAGGGGGACCTTGTCAATAAGATGGAAGTGGAGGAAGCCAGATGGATTATAAATCTAAGAGCCGACTTCCCACCTGGGCTGAATTGTATAGTCCTGCTGAAACCATTTTAAAAAGAAAAGAGACTAAGTGTCAAAAGATAGAGTCTTTGGTTTAGAACAGGCATGGGCAAACTACGTCCCGGGGGCCACATGCGGCCCGTTGAACGTTTTGATTCGGCCCGCCACCTCCCAACCATCCCGAATTACTCGGATTTTTCCGAGTTTTGGGGTCCCAATAATGGGGTGCCACGATTCCCGAGTGGCACCCCTTCATTTCCGATTTTTCATCTTTTTTTTAGACTTTTTCATTTTTCGTGGTTTTGGAGCTGACGTCATCACTGTCGGAATTAAGATCAAGGGACATGCGGGAGCGCGTCTGTTTGAATAATGGGACTGCCCGCCATTTTGGATTTAAGCTCAACGGACTTTTACACCATAAAACTGCAGAGTTTTCCAGGCAGAATGGGAGTTGCTGCACAGCTTGCTTTGAAGTTTTCTTTAAGGTAACAAATGTGTGTGTGTGTGTGTGTGTGTGTGTGTGTGTGTGTGTGTGTGTGTGTGTGTATGCGATCGTAGAGAGAAAGTGAGTGAATGCAGGTTTGAAAGGTGAAGAGTGTGTGTGTGTGTGTGTGTGAGCGATCGGAGAGAAAAAGTGAGTGAATGCAGATTTGAAAGGTAAAGTGTGTGTGTGTGTGTATGCGATCGGAGAAAGTGAGTGAATGCAGGTTTGAAAGGTGAAGTGTGTGTGTGTGTGTGTGTGTGTGTGTGTGTGTGTGTGTGTGTGTGTATGCGATCGGAGAGAGAAAGTGAGTGAATGCAGGTTTGAAAGGTGAAGAGTGTGTGTGTGTGAGCGATCGGAGAGAAAAAGTGAGTGAATGCAGGTTTGAAAGGTGTGTGTGTGTGTGTGTGTGTGTGTGTGTGTGTGTGTGTGTGTGTGTGTGTGTGTGTATGCGATCGGAGAAAGTGAGTGAATGCAGGTTTGAAAGGTGAAGTGTGTGTGTGTGTGTGTGTGTGTGTGTGTGTGTGTGTGTGTGAGCGATCAGACAGAGAAAGTGAGTGAATGCAGGCTTGAAAGGTGAAGTGTGTGTGTGTGTGTGTGTATGCGATCGGAGAGATTGTGAGTGAATGCAGGTTTGAAAGGTGAAGTGTGTGTGTGTATGCGATCGGAGAGAGAAAGTGAGTGAATGCAGGTTTGAAGGGTGAAAAGTGTGTGTGTGTGTGTGTGTGTGTGTGTATGCGATCGGAGAGAGAAAGTGAGTGAAATTAGTGAATGCAGATTTGAAAGGTGAAGAGTGTGTGTGTGTGTGTGTGTGTGTGTGAGCGATCTGCTTCATTATCTATTCTCTTGCCTTATCCTTCAAAAAAAAAAAAATGATCTGACTGCTTAAAATAAGTAAAATGTGCATTCTCTCCACATCACTAGGCACTCCATTGAATATTTGTACTTTTAGTGTGTTCCCAACAGTTGGGTTGTCACACTGAACTGCACTATAGTTTGGTTGCTTTGCTTGCTTAATATTCATCACAGACTCAGCCTCCCATTCTTTATCAGCCCCTTCCCACAAGAAATGTCTTTCTTTCAACTTTGGACATTTCCTTCCTGCTCATGTTGGTTCTTTAAAGTATACTACTGTAGTTTTCCTTTCATTTGTACAACTGCATTGTACTCCAGTCCAGATGCAAATGTACATTAAATGCACAGACCCCAAATCTGTCCCCTGACAGCTATAGTTATACAGCATGTTTATGAAAAGTTCTCCAGGCATGTCTAGTGTAATGCAGTTCAAATAAAATGAAATATGCTGTACATTTATGAGATTTAATTTTTTTTTTTTTTATGTGGTTATGGATTACTTTTCTGTCACAGCAATGGAACAGCATATGATGAGAAATCAAGTCCTGTCTATTAAAGTGAATGTCAGGGATTTCTGTAGTGAGATTGAAGAAGAGGGATGAAGCAAATACCTTAATTTGAATTACTGCATTTTTATATAACCCATTAAACAATCAAGATGGTCATTTATTTGATTTTCAGTGTTTAAAGACTCATTTCGAAGTCAGAGATTTTATTGTAATACTTTTCTTCATTTCGAAGTCAGAGATTTTATTGTAATACTTTTCTTCATTTCATTGGAAATTAAAGCACATGTTTTCTCCATATCCCAAGATGTGTATTTTTCCCCCAATGAGGTGATGTTTTCAAAGCATGCCATCTATCTGCTCCTGTTCCGGCCCCTTTGTCAAATGTTAGAACTCAATGTGGCCCACGAATCAAAAAGTTTGCACACCCCTGGTTTAGAAGGAGTATGAAGTTTTTAATCATACCAAATAATCATGGAGTAATGCAGCAAGATTGGGGAGCTGCTGAATGTTTTGTAACCAGTAACATTTTGCATTTTAACATCTCTTGCTATAAAATCTTGAATCCCCCAATGGACTACAAGTGGAAAAGTTAACAGTGTATACTTGCAGAGTAGATCTACTCGATTTTAATTCTCTATTAAATGATGGTCTCTCCATGAGAGATTTTTGCTCAGGTGAATTTCCATTGGCTAAAAAAGAGGTTTGCCATTTATCTCGGTTCATTATTGGCCAGAAGGACAGCAGCCGAAAACCTCTGGTATGAACTCAGAAAATGTTCTATATACCAACGTCATTAATATGAGCTTGTGAGAATATTCATTATGTTTCACGAGAAAAGTGAAAGTTCCTGCTGCCTGTAATGGATTTTCCATGAGAGATTTGCTTAGGAGAATCTTTTTTTTGTCAAGATGAATAGCATTTCAGAATCTTTGATATGTACACAAAAATTATTTTATGTATCAACGTTATTATTATGGACTAGTGAGTCCATCCATCTTGAATCGCAAGATAAGCCAATGTTTTCCACTGTTGTTATTTGATTAGCTAAGAATTAATCAGTCAGTTCTACATTGTGACACTCTTAAGCAAAAATATGTTTTGAATTATTTGGATATTTCAAAGAACATGAGTTTAAGTAACCAATATTTACAGTTCTACCTAGAAGCATGTAACTTTTATTGCCGAAAGTAAGCACATCAGAGAGTTAACAGCTGAATCTATAAAGTCATGTTTATAAGTTGAATCCTTGAACATCTGGAGTAAATGAATTACGAAGATATCAGAATATACAGAGTCTTTCACTCTGACTCTTTAAATATGATAAGTTGATTTCTCTTGGATGACAGACATGCATAATAGAATAGGAAAATCTGATGTCAGATGAAAAGGAGGTCTGCCGTTCATGTTGGCTTAATACCGGTGAGAAGAAACAGTAGCTGAGTTTTTCTGACACTAATTTAAAGGAAATATTTATTTATCGCTAGTAATGTTAAGTAATGAGGGTATTGATCCAGAATTTCAGAAAACTGTGTGATTCCCTTCTGCCACAGTAAAGAAGACAACTGAGTCTGCGTATTAAGGAGGATAAACAGAAGAGTATTTTGCTTCCAATAACCTTGCGATTTATGTGTCATTAACTTATTAAAGTGAGGTATTAAGTAAATTTGAATGAATCTAACCAAATGCTAATGGTGCTTTAGTAGATTTGCTACTTTGGAAATATATTTTTTAATGTTTCACGAGGACATTGATCTTGATCATGAAAGTTATGCTGCTGCCCTCGGATAGGATGATAATGGGGTGTGTGATATTTATTCATGCCCTATTGGGTAGTTATTTCAACACGGAGGTTTGTACCCTAAAAGGTAGAGAATAAACAGGAAGTAATGGAGCTAATACCTTATTGGTCAGTAAAAGAAAATTGCTGCTCTTATTGGAAAGTTATCTCAGTATGGAAATTAGAAACTTTGATGTAAATGAATGAGTAGGAAGTAATTGAGAAAATACTGTATTGGTTAACAGAAGTGGCTTGCAGTGTTTTGCTGTTTGGGATTGGTTAGAAGAAAAGTACATCGAGAACTATTGATTTTAATAATTTTTTTCTGGATTTTAATGGAATCACTTGACCAGAGCTGACTTTAGTGATTGGATGATGGTTCTTTTAAGTAAAGATAATCAGGATCTGAAGAAGGCATTATGCCGAAAGCGCTTGTCTTGTTGTTCATTAAAGATTTTAATTTATTATATCATTCGTCTGTGGTGTTACGCTCCTTGTTGTTTTCCTGTCATATTTGAGGTTAGACGTAACATGCTGAAACTCCCACCATTATGAAAATCACTTACTCCATATGTGCATACTATGGACCACTGTTAACAGTACAACTTAAGGAATTCTGTGCCTTTTAACTTAGCTTATAGTGTTGTGATTACACCTCCTCTCATAGCATCTGTTAACTTCATGATGTCAGATAACTTCAAATAACAGTCAACACAGAAACACAGCTCAGACAAGATATGCCATCTTTACAATGAAACAAACCTCTGCTAAATTTATCCTATGGTTTTCCTGGAAGTGAATAAAGACTTATCTCGTCTCTTCTCTTGAATAATTAAAAAAAAAAAAAAAAAAGTTATGTACACACCATAACGTTACATCTGTGTTGTCCATTTTCAATCTTCCTCACCTGATGGGTCTTGGATCCAACTTGGCTGCTTTTTCCAGATCTTCATTTACAAAAATCTCGAGCACCTCCCTTTACCCATAATGCACCACCTACCTATATTTCTCAAATCAAGTTTGCAACCTATAGAAGACAATGAATAATACCTTAAGAAAACTCAAAAAGGTATAGAATAAGAAAAAGAACAGGAGCTCAAACAAGGAACAACAGTTCCCAAAGTGAAACCCTTAGGCCTATCGAGGAGCAACATGAAGGGGGTTAAGACGGCAGGAAGTAAAGAAAGACTGGAAGTAGACAACACAAACATAACAATGTAGTGGGTACATAATTTTTTTTATCTGATGTTGTCATTTTCATTCATTCCTCAACTGATGGAACAGGGTCTCCAGCTAGATGAACCTTGAGTGGTTCTCATGTAAGTATACTTCAGAGCACTGCGGAGCCAAAGGCTCCTCTGTTCCTAGAAACTAAATCAAATTTGTAGTGAGCAATACAAGTATGTAGAAGTATGAGCACTGGACCAAATGGCAGCTGCACAAATGTAATCTATGGAAGTTCTTGACCAAAAAGCTTTGGATACAGCCATAGACCTCATGGAATGAGCTCTAGGAGCCTTAGGCAAGGACAGATCACTTTTACTATAGAGAAAAGAGATGCAATTGGTTAACCATTTGGCCAGTATAACTTTAGTAACTGACTCACCCAATTTGTTATGTGAGAAGGAAACAAACTTCTGGCTAATCTTCCAGAAATCTTTGGATTGATGGAAATAAAACTAAAGTTGTCTATGGACATCCAAAAGATAGAGCATTTACTCTCCGTTATTTAAAAAGTGTGGAATGAAAACTGGGAGGTTAAGGTTAATGACCTGGTTGATATTAGACTCAGAATCTACCTAAGGCAAAAAAGCAGGTTGGTCCATAAGGAAACTTGTCTTTGTGGAAAACCAGGTAAGGGGGTTTGGAAGATAGAGCCTGGAGTTTGGATACTCGTCTAGCTGATGTAATACCGACTAGAAAAATGGTTTTCCAAGATGACAACTTAAGGATTGACCTGGCTGAAGTTCAAAAGGACCTTGGGTCAGAACTTAAAGCAAGATAGCTAAAGCTCAAGGAGAAGTAGGATCCTTTAGGGGAGGTCTTAGTAAAAAAGGTC
This sequence comes from Protopterus annectens, assembly GCF_019279795.1. Taxonomy (NCBI): domain Eukaryota; kingdom Metazoa; phylum Chordata; order Ceratodontiformes; family Protopteridae; genus Protopterus; species Protopterus annectens. The sequence goes on along the minus strand of NC_056728.1, from coordinate 1,620,099,191 downwards.
CTTTGAGAAAAGCTTTGCTTAATTTAGAAAAAGTTAAAGAAGAATTATTTTCACCTAGATGGAAGTTTGAAATGGCAACCAACTGGACCTTCACAGTAGAAAAGTTAGTCCCCTCATTGAAAATTTAAACTAAAAAGTCAAATACAGCTGGTATAGGGACAGAAAAAGAGGTCCAGATCCCTCTTAATTGCCCAGAATACAAATCTCTTCCATTTACTTTTGTAAATCTTTCTAGTAGAAGCTTTTTGTGAAGATAATAGAATATGACGGACCATAGAGGAAAGCCTGGGCTGTCTGGCAATCAGTGGAACTGAAGAAACCATGCTGTCAGTTTGAGGCCTGTTTCCAGAACAGCTGCAGATGATGAGGCCAGAGGAAGGGAAAACAAATATGAGAGGCCAAAAAAGTCCAGTGAGGATAACTGTGCTCTTCAACCTCTATACTTTCTGTGAAGCAAAAAGGTCACAGCATGTCTGGCCCCATGCACAGAAAATTTTCTCTGACACTTTGACATTAAGAGACCACTTGTGAGGTATCAGAATGGACCTTAGTTTGTCTGCAATCACGTTGGCTTTCACTGATATGTGCGTTGCTATGAGAAACTGTCCGGAACAGACCAGCCAGTCCCACACTCTCAGTGCTGCTCAACATAGTAGTTAAGATCTAGTTCCCAGCTGTTGGTTGATGTACCAGAGAACAAACATATTGTCCCTCTGAATAGCAATTTTCCTGGAAGGGAGAAAGTCTTGAAAGGCCTGCACCACTAGAAGGACTACTCCCATTTCCAGAATGTTGATGTACATTTTGACCTCTTCTAGGGAGCACATAGCTTGGACTGTCCCAAGCAGTGTCCTCCCACTCCAGTTGGGAGGAGTCTGTGGTCAACATGGCAGTGGAAAGGGGACGAACAAATGGACGGCCTAGGGGAACTCTCTGAGTGAAGCCATCAAAGAAGATATTTTTTGCAAGACTGAGTGATCTTCACAAAATCAAATAAAGACTGCTGAAGAAAAGACCACTGTAGAAATAGAGCAGAATCCTGCATGTGAAATCTTTCTAAAGGAACTAGGGTGATAGCTGCTGCCATGGACCCCAAGGCTTATAAGATTAGTTGTGCTGGCAGAGACATGTGCGAGATCACTTTCATGATTTGGGATCTACATGTTTGAAGTTGTGTAGGTGAAAGAGAGGCCATCTGTGTGACCATGTTTAAACAAGCAACTACAAACTCTAGATTCTGTGTGGGTGTGCGATGAGACTTGCAGTAATTGACTGTGATGCCTAGCTGAAGACACAACTGCAGCAAGTAGTCCCTTGCCTGTAGAAGTAGATTCCTGGATGGGGCTGTTAGGAGCCAGTTGTCTAGGTACAGGAACACTGTGAATCCCAGCAGTCTCAGGTGAGCTGCTACCACCGCCATGCATTTGGTGAACATCTTGGGGGCTGTGGTGAGGCCAAAGGCCAGTGCTCTGAACTTGCAATGACTAACTCCCAGATGGAATCTCAGATATCTCCTTGAGTGCCTGTTTACTTTGATGTGACAATACGTATCCTGGAGATCTGTCATGCACATCCAATCGTCCTTGCACAACAGAGGTAGAATGGACTGAATCATGACCATTTGGAACTTTGAGTATATGATGAACTTATTCAAATTGCTGAGATCGAAGATAGGTTTCAGGTCACTGTTTTTCTTTGGCACCAAAATGAACCTCAAGTAAGCTCTGAATCCTTGCTGGTCTGGGCGGACTATTTGGATGACACTTTTGGACAGCAGTTTTCTATTTCCATTGCTACTGCTTTCCTCTGACTGGGTGGAATGCTAGGGATTTTTGTGGGCTTACTGGGTGGCTGAAGGGAAAAGGGTATGTAGTAACCTCTGGACATGATCCTCCGGCATGTCTCCTAAAGGCTAAGCTTGAACCTGCCATCCACTTCTGCACCGTGGGAAATTAGCATCGCAGACATGTTTGTTATAGATTGAAGAGTGGCCAGTTGCAAACAGACTCCATTTTGGTCGTTCACAGACATGGACCTAGAAAGAGATTTGAAGAGCTCTTTAGTCAGATCTCTTTTCCTTCACACGAAATGTGCCAAGTAATTCAATGACTGCAGAGCAAAGGTCGCTGAAGCATAAACATACTTACCACATCTGTCCAAGGTTCTAGATTCCCTGTTAGGGGGATGGACAGAAGAGCTCCACTTCACAAGCTCTTTTTTAGTGGCTGCTACCACAACCATGGCATCAACTGGGACCCCCTTACTCCAGTATGATCTGTTCTTTGGAGGGGCTAAAAATTTGTCTAGGCACTTAAGGATGGGCTCCACAGTATCCTGTTCCTTCCATGCAGTGCATGAGATGAGGTCAATAAGTTCATCAGCTGGGAGGGAGTTCCACCCAAGACATAGCCACACCAGAACCAAAAGCCCCCAAGAACACCCACTGTCTTTAGGTGGAGATCAGGGGACCCTTCTACTTCATTGAAATCGGTGTCCTCAGTGAGAAATTCCAGAGGGGAAATCCAAGTGTTTCCTTTTACATGTTTTCTTCCAAGGGATCTCATCAGAGGGATGGTCTGTTTAGGTATCAGAAGATACAGGGAGTCCTGAGAGACTGACTGGAGACTTGAATGGGCTGGCTGTCCCAATGGAATACAAGATCAAGGCTCACAGCATTGACCCAAAGGTGGTAGAGATACATGATCTGACAGGGGCATGGATGCTCTTTCTCTAGGTAATGAGAAAGCCTAGGGGAGACCAAAGCTGGAGGTAACAGAGCCAACATTTCCTGCACTGCTGACCCCTAAATCTCTGTAAGCCCTCCGCCTGAGGATGGAGTCAGATGCCAGCTGTCCAGAGCCAAAGCTCTAAGGGGCAGGGACAGTTCCAACAACTTTGGAGTTAACCCTGGTCTTCCAGATCCAGGGCCAATACTCTGGCTCCCAGAGTCTTCCTACTGAGAAAAGCTCAGAGCCAGATGGCTCATGGAAGCGACTGGAGTTGAAGAATAAGTCGTCTTCATATCTGATGAGGACACCCCAGGGATCTCAGATCTGAGGGCTCCAAAACTACAGGCTGGATCAGAGAAGGAAAAACTAAAGGAGGACTAGTCATGTGCAGGCTCACAGATCCAACTGTGGACTGAGTTGAATTACCACCAACAGGATCTGATCTCTGAGGAATTTCCTCATCATCCTATACACTTTTACCTCGGACAAATTCCTGGAAGACCTAAGTGAAGAGCTGGTGGATAATGCCCTTGAGTGCTTATGTGGAGATGCCTGCAAAAATGGGGATGGGAGTCGAGAAGGTATCAGATCCAGCAAATGAAGATGTTACAGGATCTCAGGCAATTTAGTTTTTGAAGTAGAAGGATCCATAATTGTTAGATCCAATTTTTTTGGCATTTTTGCAGGTAGCTCTGAGGATGGACCCGAAGACATTGTAGCATCCGGAGATCTCTTTCTAGAATCTTTGTCTTTGGGAGCGAAGTGAAGCTTCTCTTTGTCAGATTTCATAGAGGGGGGTTGAGCCCCAGCTGGTATAAAGGAAAATGAAGGAGAAGGCAGAAGACCCTTCAAAACTAGTTTGTTGCAACTATCCATAAGTGCCCAGTTGTTGAAGCCAGCACAAATAGTACAACCTGAATCTAAATGGGCAGTGCCCAAACAATAGATACATCCCTGCTGGCATCTGAATTAGGCATTTTGTGCCCGCAGGAGTTGCATTTCTTGAAACCAGTTGGTTTGTCAGCCATCCTTGTGTGATAATAAAAGAGGAAGGCCCAAAAAGGAAATTACAAGTATGAAAAATTATATATCATTACTTTTTTATTTTTTATTTTTACAAGAAAAGGCAAGAAAAACTACCAACAATGGTAGTCAAGGGTACCCTAAAATAGGTAGGAAGAGACAGGGAGAAAAAAACGAAGTAAAAACAATGGTACTGGAAGGAAACACCAAGATCTCAGTAAAATTCACAGAAGAAGGAGTACTCGACTAACAGAAAAATTTTACTGGAATAAAGAGAAGAATATGAAAGTAATTCAGAAGATAGCCTACTGAAGGAAAAAGTTGAAAAGACTCACTGCTTTGCTCCTAAAATATACCAATAGCTCAACAGCAAGAGGATCCACATCTGTAGTGATATGATGGCAAATGAGATCTGAGGTATGTTAGGTTGATGAGCCATTATGAGTAAAGGGAGGAGCTCGACAGTTTTGGATATGAGGATCTAGAAGAAGCAACTGAGTCAGATCCGAGACCCATCAGTTGAGGAATGAATGAAAATGACAACATCAGATCAAAGGTTATCTACTCACCATAATAATGCATCTGTGTTGTCTGTTTTTGTCCTTCCTCAAACGATGGGTCTGGGATCCAACTTTAGTAACATCTACAGACTTTGGCTCCATAGCTCAAGCTCCTCCCCTTACCCATAATCCTCCTCTTTAGCTTGAATTACCTCAGCTCTATCTTGCCCTTTATTCAGCCTTTAATTCTACCCATAACACAGCAGTCGAGAAAAATAGAATCTAATTACAAATCCTACCCAGTTAGACTGGAAGGAAAGGAAGAGAAAGACTGGAGCTCATCAGATGGTAGGCAAATTAACACCACATCAGGTTGAATTAGGAGACCCAAATTAAATTTTCCAAGTAGGAAGGGAATGGAGGGTGGGAGGTTGAGGAACGATGAAAACAGACAACAAAGATGCATTCTTATGGTGACTATAGAACTTTTGCATCTGATGTTGTCTTTTTTGTCCATTCCTCAACCAATGGGGCAGAGTCCCCAGGTAGAGAAACCCCAGTGTGGTTCTCAATGAAGGATATTCTACAGTACAGCTGAGCTAAATGCTGCCCTATTTCTAGACAACATATCCAGTTTGTAGTGGACAATAAAGTTCTGAGTATTATATCAAGTGACAGCTGCACAAATGTCACCTATGGAAGTTCTGGACCAGAAAGCGGAGGATGTGGCCACATATCTGGTGGAATGACCCTTGGGAGGGTTGGGTAGTGTCAATCCTTTCTTCTTATAGACAAAAGAAAAGCAATTGGTGAGCCATCTGGCCAAACTTACTTTTGAGACTGATTTGCCAAAATTGACTTTGGAAAATGAAATAAATAGTTTGTCTGATTTTTTAAAAACTTTCATTCTGTGAAGATGTAATCTAAGCTGTCTATAAGCATCCAAATGGTACAGCATGAATTCTCCTTTGCTGGAAAAATCCGAAAAGAAAACAGGAAGGTTGATGGACTGATGTATAGCTGATTCTGAAGTCACCTTAGGTAGAAAAAAGAAGTTATGTCTTACCATAACGTTCCATCTGTGTTGTTCATTTTCTTTCATTCACCACTGATGGGTGATAGCCCTTGGAACTGAGTTGGCCTTTTTACCAAGCTCGCGCCAGCCAAAAAACTCTTGAGTTAAGTCTCTACCCAGAATGCCCTTCTCCCTGTTACCTCAGATCAAGTTTGCTAGAGAAAAAGAAGTAAAGCCGAGGACACTTCTGCGCAATTACCCTATGGCACCACTTAGACCCAAAGCATCCCCCAAGAGGCTTTGGAGGGGGAAGGAGGGTGAGAAGTGATGAATGAAAGAAGATAAACAACATAGATGGAACATTATGGTAAGACATAACTTCTTTATCTGATGTTGTTAATCTTCTTTCCATTCATCACTGATGGGACAGAATCCCAAGCTAGCTTGAGGTCCATGGGTGGCCCTTATGGAAGAACATTCCTGAGTACCATTGAGCCGAGGCAGCTTTCCCTCTGGAGACCAAGTCCAATTTCTAATGACTGATAAAGGTATGAGGCTTAGCCCAAGAAGCTGCTGTGCAAATGTCATCCATGGAACCCCTGGAATGGAATGCTATAGATGTTGCCATTGATCTAGTGGAGTGAGCTTTAATTTTTGGCATAGGTTCATTACTGAGGGAACAGATGAAACATATGCAGTCCCTTAGCCAACTTGATAATGTAACCTTGGAAACAGCCTCTCTCATTTTGGGCCCAGAAAAGGAGATGAAAAGCTGTTCAGATTTACAGATAGGATTGGTCCTGTCTAGGTAAAATCTCAATTGTCTATGTACGTCTAAGGAGTGAAGGCAATACTCACCTCTACTGGCAAAATTCAGAAAAAACACTGGTAGATGAATGGTCTGGTTAATGGAGAATTCAGAAACAACTTTGGGAAGAAAGGATGGATTAATCCAAAGAAGATACTTTGTCTTTATGAAAGACCAAACAGACGCTCTTGATACACAATGCCTGCAGCTCCGAGACTCTTCTGGCAGAGGTAATGGCTACCAAGAACAAGGCTTTCCAAGACAAAAACTTTAGGTCACACTTTGCAGCAGGTTCTAAAGGTTTTTGAGTCAAAGACTGAAGGACTATAGTGAGGTTCCATGGTTCCATGGGCTGTCTGACAGGAGACCTGATATGAGATCCCCTTGAGGAAAGCCTTGCAAAGGCATAAAGAGATAAGAGAGGTGCCATCTATACCATTCAGGAAATCGGAAATTGCCGCTAGATGTACTCATACCATAGAGGCATTCAGCACTGCAGTAACTGGAGCCGAATACAGGTCTAGCATGTTATCCTTGGACCAGATGGAGAACCTTTTCCATTTATCCTGGTATAGTCTTCTGGTGGATGGTTTGTAAGAGGCCAGAATGATGTCTCAAACAGGCAAGGGGAGATTAGCTTGCCTGGCGACTAGTGGAAGTAGAGAAACCACGCTGTCAGCTTGAGACTGGACAGATTTGGGTGACTCAACCCTTGGGGGTGAGTAATCAGATCTGGTAGAGGGTCCAGAATCCACGGTGGGCATACTAGGTGAGGCCGAAGGAAGGAAAACCAAACTTGTCGAGGCCAGAATAGGGCTATGAGGATTACCTTGTATCTCAACCGAAGAGCTTTCTTTAGAAATTGTGGGATCAGAGGGATGGGAAGATAAGCATAAAGAAGTCCCATAGGCCAATTGTAGATCAAAGCATCCCTCAGTGACTCCCCCTTTAGGGGAAGTAGGGCATAATAGCTGCTGCACTTATTGTTTGAAGGGGAGGTGAAAAGATCACAGCAAGGCTGGCCCCAGTGGCTGAAGATTACTGACGCCACCTCGGGGTTGAGGGACCACTCACGTTGGAGCTCCCCCGGATATGCGTTGCTATCAGAAAGCAGTTGGAAGCTATCGCCCACTGCCAAATTCTCATGGCTTCTCAACATAGGGGGTAGGACTTGGTTCCTCCTTGCTTGTTGATATACAAGACCACTGACATTTTGTCTGACTGCATTGCAATTGTCTAGGAAGGGAAAGCTAAATTGAAGGCCTGCAATGCTAACAGCACAGCTCTCAGTTCCAGAACATTGATATGCAGGTGGGCCTCTGAGGTGGATCATGTGCCTTGGACAGTCTTTCTCTGGAAATGGTCCCCCCCACCCGATCAGGGAAGCATCCATGGTCACAATGGCTGTGGGGTGAGGAGAATGAAACGGATGTCTTCAAAGTTCTACGTCTGGCCTCATCCACCAAAACAGGTCCTGTTTGCAGGAGTTGCTTATTCAAATCTGGTAACCAAGGGGGTGATAGTTTGGAAACCAGTGAAATAGAAGGAGCCATTGCAGAATCCGCATATGTAGTTTGCTAGAGGCACTATTGGTATTGACGCTGCCATAGAACCTAAGGCCTGAAGAACTTCCCTTGCACAGACTGTTTGAGAGAGTGCTGGAGTTGAAGCCTCAGTCGATGGAGTCTGTGAATTGGGAGTGATACCAGACAGGACTGAGTATTGAACACTGCCCCACTGAACTCTATTTGCTGTTTAGGGGCAAGGTTTGATTTCTCCCAATGTATAGTTATTCCCCAAAATTTTGCCAGACAGAGAGTATAATGCAGTGCTGTTACCAGAAGATGCTCAGTGGGGGCAGTAAGGAGCCAGTCGTTCAGATATGGAAACACCCCGAATCCTTTTAGTCTCAAGTGAGCTGTTACCACTGCCATGCATTTCATGAACACTCTGGGGGATGTAGAGAGACCGAACAGCACGGCACGGAATTGATAATGACTGGCTCCTAGCTGGAAGTGAAGCAGACTCCTGGAGCATTTGTCCATCTTGATGTGGTAATATGCATCCCAGAGATCTATAGAGCACATCCAATTACCTTCTCTTAAAAAGGGGAGAATGGGCTGAACCGTGTCCATCCAGAATTTGGTTTGGGTGACAGACTTGTTTAAGCTGCTGAGATCCAAAATGGATCTCCAGTCCCCTGTCTTTTTTGGCACCAAAAAGAATCTCGAGTAAAATCCGGATCTGCACTGGTCTGGTGGGACTGGTTAGATGACTCTTTTTTGAGACAGCTTTATAATCTCTGAAGCTGCTTCTTCCTTTTGACTGGGTGGAACGTCGGGAAGTTTTCTTGGAAAATTTGGCTGATGAGAAAGGGGAATAGTGTACCCTCTGGTGATAATGCTCTGCACCCAACGATTGGTGGTGATAGATTGCCAGGTAGCTTGGTACAGAGAGAAATGACCCCCAACTGCTTCCAGAGGTAAGCAATTGGGCTGCTCCTCAGGAGCGCTGATAAGGCTGTCCAAAGAAAGAGTCCCTGGACCCTTGGTTATGAGGACCCCCTCTGCCTCTAAAGGGGCATATTCCAGAATTGTTACCCCCTCTGCTTCTGGGATCTATATTAGATCAGTGAATGCTTAAACAAGTGAACGGTGATTGATTGACCTTATTTTAGTGAATGTTCAAAATATCGAAGCAACAGAAACCCAGTTTTTTTCCCTAGGGAAAGAATTTGGTTGTCTGTTTCTGTTGCTTCGGTATTTTCAGTGCTGTGGTGGAAAGTTACGGGTCGGATTCAGGTAAGTGTGCAACTGTGTGGATGTGAGTGTTAGGGTGGGTTAGGTGAGTTACGGTTAGGGCTCGGGTTAGGTATGTGTGCGATTGTGTGGACGTGAGGGTTAGGGCGGGTTTAGGTGAGTTAGGGTTATGGAGCGGGTGAGGTGAGTGTGCGATAGTGACGGACCTTATGGTTAGGGTTTGGGTTAAGGTAAGTGGATAGTTAGTGGTGTGTGCATAGGTTAGTGTACGGTTAGGTGTCAGATTTTAGGTGTATGTGCGTGGATTTCTGTTTTTTTTTGGTGTGCTTGTGTTGTGTGTATGTGTTTTGGATCAGTGATTTTTTCCCTAGGAAAAAAATTGCTGATCTGACAGTTCGAGATTGTAAGCTTTCACTTACATAAGGTTGATCAATCAGCGTTCGCTTTTTTAAGTGTTCGCTGATCTAATATAGACCCTGCTTCTAGGGGTATCATCACCACGTGTGGCATGGAAAGGACCCTGAGATTTCTTATGCCACATTTTTCCACTCCTCTGATTCCTGGAGAAGGTACATTGAGGGTTGGAAAACCATAGGTCTATGGCAGACAGGGTTTTTCCATCTTTCTAGCACCTGGCTAGCGTGTCCTTCACTTTGAAGCTAAAAAGGGATGAAGCTTAGATGAGAGCATTCAGAAAGGAAGACTTGAAGGGATCTGCAAGGTCACAAATGTGAATCCAGGCATGACACCCCATAACAATGTTCGAACCCGCTGGTCTAGCTGCCCCTTTGGTTGCATGTGACAGCAACCTCATGGACGAGTTAGATATTGATTCCAGGGTTGCAGGCTGAGAGGCCACTTTGTCCCTGATCTCGTCAGACAACTGTCCTGCGAGCGTCCCAGAGAATTTGGAGATCAAGTCCCCCTGGAGCCTCGTACAATGTGCCAAATAACTCAGGGACCATATAGCAAAGGTCCCTGATGCAAAAAACACATTTCCCAAGTCTGTCCACCACCTGGAACTCCCTGTTGGATGGGTGGACAATGGGACTTTCCTCAGCTAAGTCCTTTTTTGTGGCGGCCGCCACCACCACCATAGCTTCAACTGGTAACCCTTTGGACCAATGCAGGTTCTCCCCGGGAGGGGAAAGAATTTTATCTGGTCTCCTCGGGATTGCCTCAATGGAATCAGGGTTCTTCCAAGCACGCTGCATGATAAGCTGGATGAGCTCATCGTCAGGCAGGGTCACCCAAGAGGTAGAAGGCCTGGTGCAAAAAGCCTGCAGAAACACGGACTCCTCATATGAAGGGTTGGAGGGCTTCCAGTCACCTCTCTGCTTTAACATTTCCAAGATGTCTCTGAAGGAGACATCATCAGGAGGTGACCGCGGGGACCCTTCATCATCACTGTAATACATGCCTTCCATTAAGGACTCTTCGGGCGAGTCCATGTGCTTCCTCTTGCATGTCTTCTTTCGAGGGGGGCTCCTTGGTGGGGTTCTCTGAGGAGGACTCGGAAGAGCCGGTACCCTGAAAAGGGGTGTCTTGCAACTTCTCCGCCCAGTGTCCCGGGGGGGGGGGTCTATGACAGCTGTAGCTCAGGGAGTGAAAACTGGGGTTCCAACATCAAAGGAGTGCTGCCAGAAGCAAGAGCCCTCTCCATCGCGTGGAAGGCAGGCCCGCCAGAAGAGGGATGGGAGCCCGGAACTGAGAAAGATAACCTTGGGACTGGGGTCACACCCCGCTCCGACGAACTCACCCCCACAGATGCAGCTTCAAGCAGGATCGGTGCAGACGAGGCTACTGGCACTGAGGATGGAACCGAGGAGAGAGGCGGCTCCATACTCTGGGCCGATGCACCTGCCCCCAATCCCCAGACTGAGGCAGGACTGGTTAAGCAGGAACCAAAACCAAAAGGGACAACCACAGAGCCGGAGTGAGATGCACCATAGGTGCCTAGATGATGGGTTCCAAGAAGGATGTTGGAGCAGAAGGCTTTGGAACCGAGATGGTCAAAGGAGGAGTGTAAAATGGAGTCCATGGATAAGACAACCCAAGTCCAGCAGGTGGATGGGTCTTATAAAGTGAGGGAATCCCCCTGGCTAATAACAGATGGTCTACAAGATGCACCATATCATGTTCTGACAGGCTCCTGGTGGATCTAGTGGATACTCCGGACGGGGAGTCAGGACGTTCGATGAAGGGGCTATATGCTTGACCCAGAAATGGATCTAAGGAAGGGGAAATATCGAGTCCATGGTGCAAGGTCTGCTGGCACTGAATTCTCTAGTTTTGAGACCGGAAGTAAAGGGGTCAAATCCAGTGAGGTCAGTACAACCCTCGGTGCCGAAGTGGCACTCGGAGTCAAAATGGTCGGTTCCAAAATGGAAGCTAATGGAGTAGTCGAAGGTGTGGCCTGAGCTGAAGTGTCCACAGGTGCCGATGCATAGTAAGGTCTATGATCAGTGCTGGAGGCAGGACCGGTGCTGAAACAGGCACTGGTATCGAAGGTTTCGAGATGGTCGGAGCCAATGAAGATGGAGCCGTAGAGGCAGATTTATGCTCCGACGATAACTTTGGGACCTTTGATTTCCCAGGCTTGCTCTGATCACCAGTTGGTGAAGAAGTGACAGAGTGGGATCTCTTTTTGTCCTTAGAAGGAGGAGTTGAGACCTCTATCTCAGAAATGGCCTCTGAGAAGAGAGACTTGAGTAACCCTTTCAGAAGGAGTTTATTTTTGCACTCATTAAGAGTGCGTTGACTGAAACTCTGACAAATGTCACATGGAGGCTGCACTGACAGGTGGGGCACTCCCAAACAGTATACACAGTCATCATGAGAATCACTATTGGGTAACTTGCCCTTACATGGAGTACAATGCTTAAAACCTGAAGTACTCTTCTTATCCGACATCTTGATAGAAAAGACACCACAGGCCAACTGTATAATCCAACCAGAATAAAGTCAACTCTGTTCAAAAAAGTCACAAATATAACAATACATTGGTATGTAGGGAAAAGAAGGGAAACACCTGAATAAAATTCAAAGCTAATAGGTTAAACAGGAGAGACACTACCAACTATGGTATTGAAGAAATACCACAAGGGTAAGGGAGGAAGGGCTGTACCAACAATGGTACTTGAAAGTTTACCAATGGTAACAACAGGTAGTGAGGAAAAACAAGGTTAGACAGAAGAAAATACACTGGAAATACTAATTGCTTAATAAAATATGAAGATATCCAAAATTTTTCACACAAATATCAAAAATGTTCCACTTAGTTGAGAGCTCGGCTGAAACGCGGCTTTACGGCTACGCGGCAAATGAAATCTGAGGTAACAGGGAGAAGGGCGTTCTGGGTAGAGACTTAGCTTGAGAGTTTTTTTGGCTGGTGCCAGCTTAGTAAAAAGGCCAACTCAGTTCCGAGGTCTCGGAACCGAACCCATCAGTGATGAAAGGAAAGAAGACACCCTGTCATCATGAAAGATCAGATATGGTGTCTTGGAAGAGAAAGCCTGGAATTCTGATACCCACATGGCTGCAACCAGCAAAATAGTTTTCCAAGACAAAAGCTTTAAGTCCACCTTAGCAGCTAGTTTAAAGGGGGACTTAGTCAGGGCTTAAATAAGTATTGTTTAATCCCATGTATGTCTTCTGTCAAGAATTTCTGTGGGGAATCCAAGTGCCTTATTTTGCACATATGCTTCCCAGGAGGCTCCCCGGTGGGATGCTCTGGGGAGGACTTGGAAGTGTGGCAAGAGTCTTGAATGAGGATTGTCTCCAGGCTAGAATGAGATGGCTGTCTTAATAGAATAGGAAGAAGAGACTCAGGAACCAAAGTAAACAGTTGTGAGGGGTGGACTTGGGGGGGGGGCAAGTATACCTTGCTCACAGAGGTGGAATATGTTCTCTCCACTACCTAAAAGGCAAAAGCCATGGGAGAAGCAAGGGCCGACTTGGCAGGAGACAAAGACACCTGCCTAGGATGGCTCACAGCATCACCATGATCCTGCCTTGACAGAGAGTTTGGAGATGAATTGTCCAACTCCGAGGTCCCAAAAGGAACGGATGGCACTAAGAGCATTGGAGTCAACCCCAAATCCATGGATCCAGAGCCAAATCTATGACTGATAGATTTCACTGTCTCCAACAGGGCCAGCACCGAATAGATCAGAGATGTAGTCAGTGTCAATGAAGGCCAGGCCTTCAGATCTGACACATACAAACTCAGAGGTCTTAGGTCTGATGGCTCTGAAACCACAGTTTAGATCAGAGTAGGAGTCAACAGATGGGACTGGGCTGGTGGTAGGCTCATGGGTCAGATGGAAGACAGAGCTGGCAAAACTCACAATTGAATCTGGGCCCAGAGAAACTTCATTATCCTATCCACATCTGTTTCAGTTAGGCTCCTAGTTGACCTGAGGGATGAAGAGGTTCAGTGGCCTAGAAGCCATTTGACGGGTCTCCTGTAAGAAAGGAGAACAGATTCTAGAAGGCATCAGCTCCAGAGTGAAACTAGAAGAGCAGTAGACCAGAGATTTAGATTTGGTTCATGTCAGATCTGAGGAACCAGACAGATCGGATGACTTAGAAACTTTTTTTGGGCCAAGCTGAACCTGAAATGGAAGGAGAATGATCAGGGGATCACTTCCTAAACTCCTTGCATTTAACAGATGAATTCACTTGTTCTTCTCAGAATCTTTGTTAGAAGAAAGGGGACCTCCAGATGAGGTAGAAGAACAAGAAGTTGCAGGTAGCAACTCTTTCAACACCAGCTTCTTCTGGTGCTCAACTAGTGCCCAATGATTAAACCCTGCACACATTTTGCATTCTACCTCAGGGTGTGCTGATACAAGGCAATAAATGCATTCCTGGTGGACATCTGAATTGGGGATCTTACACTCATAGGAAGACATTTTTTTTTAAACTAGTAGGCTTATTGGCCATACTGAAAAAATACACTCAGAAAAGAAGGTGCAAAGTAAAATACCAGTAATGGTACAACAGGAAGAAAAGGAATACCAACAATGGCACAAAAGATGTACCCACAACAGGTAGCACTAGAAGAGTAAGGGTAAGATGTAAATGGGGCTCAAGGCCTGTAAGGGAAATGAAGCTGTAGAAAATGGAATAGCCTAAGAAAGCCAATCAATATCACAAAAAACACCACTTATCTGAAAAAACACCTGAGCTATGGTAGACCACGTCCATACACTGAAGCAGTAAATGAGATCTGAGGTAATTCAAGCTAAAGCAGAGGATTATGGGTAAGAGGAGGAGCTCAAGCTATGGAGCCAAAGTCTATAGAGGTGGCCAAAGGTGGATCAAAGGTCAGATCCATGACCTAACAGTTGAGGAACTGGTGAAAAACACATCAGATCCTTTTCTAACATTACTCCACATCTTCCTGGAAATTAATAAGGAAACATTGTTTTTCTTATATTATTACTATGATGAGCATTGCATAGACTACAGTCATGAGCTTCCTTTCTCTATCTTTACAGACACAAGTAGATGCCATTAGCTCACTCCTTACACTTCACAATTTTCAAGTCTCATGACAGTCATTTATTCTTACCAACATTTCTTTCTTGAACCAATTTGGCAGTATTAGTTTGGCAGTCATGGACCTCATGCCATATACACAGCAAAGCTCTATGAATAAAACGTTTAGCTGCATTTTTCCATACATCAGGTTCTGGCCAAATTCACAAGTTACTTCAAGAAGCACTTGCATTTTGCATCTTGGGGTAACTCTTTGTTCATTGCTAAAGCTTCTTTTCACTAGTAGTCAGCTGTTGAATTATCATTTCATTATAAAGCAAGTTTTACTGATGTTCTGTCAAACATGATCAGGTTAGTTTAGTTGCTATATACATTTGTTTTACTGGCATACAATCATAGCTAAGTTATACATCTATAATAATACAAACACATTCTGTCTTAGTGGTACTTTCTGCAACAGACTCCAACATACTCTGTAATGGCTGTATAGTTACTTTTTATGGGCATTCTTTTCCCACAGATATAGTCATGGAATGTTTCACAACCATATACTATGACAAACAATTCTTTTATATTTGAGTATTCCTTTCTGACTGCATTGTTGCCTCACAGCAAGAGGTTCTCCTGTTCGATTCTCGGCTGGAGCACCTTCTGTGTGGAGTCTGCATGTCCTCCCCACAGTCGAGTGGCGTTAGAAAGACATGCGTAGAATGGGCGTGCTTTGTTGAAGGTTGGGTGTCGAGCTGGCACCTCGGCACCCGTAAAAAATCTACTGCCAATCATTAGCGGACCGGAGTTCCGCTGTAGTGACCTCTAACCGGGAAAAGCCGAAAGAAGAAGAAGATTCCTTTCTGACTGCTACTAAAGGCTTTGAACTCATACACATGTGGTTTATTTTATTTTGTTTTATTTTATTTTATTTATTTTTCTTTTGCAGAATTACTGCACCAAGTCCATTTTGTCTTGCAGTTGCTTATAATATGGCTGGCTTATTCACATCAAAATGTTTCAGTGTAGGCACTTCTAGCACTATCTCAAAACACTGCATAAGTTCCTTTCTTGCACTGTACTCCAGTAACATGCCATATCTTGTTCATTAATTTCTTTAATGGGATATTTATGTCTGATATATTCTATTCGTAAAATACTAAACCTCATAGGAACATATTAATCCTCTCTGCAAGACATTTGCAATACTGACCTGTCTTTTTCATCACCCTGCTTCAGGTCTTCTGAAGTTAAGGCATGACTGTGTATCTCAGCTCTGTAACAGTGATTTTATACTTACTTTTGTTTACTGACTTCAGTTACTTAGTCTGATAAGATGCCTGGTCAGACCCAATACCTGCATACTATCAACACAATTAACACTTTCAAACTCCTCATTTATTTGTGCAATGCCACTCTAAAACATTTCAAATGCTTATGAAACACCAGTCTGAAAAAACAGCATGGACACAAGGCATCGGTATCAACAAGTCACAGCAATGACACTGATGCCAAAACAGCCGATATCTGTATCCTCAAAACCAACACCAAAAAAAACAGGACCAGTAAGGAAAGTGTCAAAGTCCATGACTTCAGTGAAAACACACCAGAGAAGCCCTTTCTAAAGATAAAGGGTAGGGTAAGGGACTGTATCCTCTCTCTAACATTATGACATTCCTAATGTGTTGATCCTACTGACTACCTTTCCTATGTTTACTTCCCACTCTCAATCTCATCAAGTTATATTGTTCAGCTTTTCCTCCATACTCCTCATTTAACTTTATAGCTTTGCTTACCCCTACTGCCGTCAGCCGCACTATTTCCCTGGGCTACTGCATTTACTATCATTCTCATCTCCCCGATCATGGGCTCTTTCTTCATTTTTTGGTGATGTGACTTTTTTTTCAGCTAAGATAAATGTAAATACTTAACTTCTAATTCATCTCTAACACCTTCCTCTCATACCCCAATAAAAATAACTGTTAAGTCAGTACATTATCACCATCACACAGTACTCAGATTAATGGATGAATTAAAGGTGCACATCTTGGAACCTTCTTCATCAAATTTGATTTGTCCAAATACCTGGTTAGTGCCAAGCACAGAAACCTTTTTCATTCTTGGCACAGATGCATAGATGAAAACACTTTTTAAAATGCATTTATAGTGCTCCCCTTTACACCGTTATTAAAATCTTGTGGAACTATGCCTTTATGAATTATTTCTGGCTTACAAACAATAACCATGATGTTTTTATTCATTTATTTAGGCCAAGTCTATTTCTTAATCATGCCCTTGCACTATATTCTACTCACCTCCTTCTTGATTCTACTCCTCAAAGCCAGTGGAACTTCCTTGGAGCATACACTATTGGTAAAAATGCAGTATCCATAAGAATATGAAGAAATCTTGGTAAACAGCTGAGTCCAGAAAAAACATTAAAGTTCATATTCAAGAAAGAAAACATTACTCTGCACACTATGGCAAAATTTATAATGTGAATGTATACTGTGAACTGCTTTTACCACACCAAGCTTCTGGCAAGTCAAACCCAACATAGATGTGCTTCTGCCACACCAGCTATCTGGAACTGAGTCTTGTATTCTGTCATTAACTTTGAGCTGCTCTACTCCGACGTCTGTGACAAATTATCTGTGTTATGTTCCTGCACATTATTAACATCATGTACATTCTCAACACACAGGACTTTGTTCCTTTACATGCATTCTTTTGTGTGTGCAAAGTAAATTATATTTTCAAATCTTCTGCACATGATTAATGACAGGGCATTCTTTTCTATAACACAGTTAAAACCTGTAAATAATATATCGACTTGTTTCTCTTAAGGTAATGAAGAGTGGCAAAAAATATAACTTCACATGCTTTTCAATATCCCTGTGAATCACATGGCTCATTGTACTCTCTTGCCGTTTATTTTCAATGTTTGTATTTCATATACAACTTTACACAATTCTAACTTGTTAGATCTTTTAATTGTGACAGGGTAATTTTGTTTGTCCTGCAGTCAGCAATTTCTTTATTTAACATTAAATCTTACTATCTCAGCAATCTGCCTTTTATCCAAACATCGTTGATATAACAAACAATTCTATCTGGACTAATGAATCATACAAGTTATCATAGTTACAGTCTTTATCACAACTCTATAATTCAGTAGCAAGCATATTTAACCTTCCATTCAGCCTTGTACCTCAAAGGAATCAGCTCATTTGGCTAATTAATGAGCATGGGCATGATTAAGAAATAGACCTGGACTAATAAATGAGTACATATATTCAATTATTTCCACCCTATGCCCCAAACAAAACTCAAAAGTATTATAAATAATTTTCATGGCTTGTATAATAATGATATACAGAAATACAGCACATACACATTTTACTTTTCTTGAGTACACCACTAGCAGTCAAAAATAAACTGTACGTCTGGATCCACTATTTCCATTTCTCAGAAAAGCTGATCTGTAGAGAGAAGGGGACAGAGAGAGAGAGAGAGAGATCCAGGAGACTGCACCTATATTTCCAAATTATGAGGAAAAAACTTGCAATAGCTTCCAATATAATTAGGTACGATGTTATCAATAATAACACATTATAGGAGAGAGAGTGCTGCCACTTCCATTAGAATCACTTTCAGAATGTTCAACAGAATACAGGGAACTAGATCACAAGACATACATATGGGACTGTGAACAAGGATGTGGCTACTGCCACAGTTACTTAATCGAACATCTGCTGTTATGGTAACCAGTTTACTTACACAACTGCACTATGTTCACTCATAAATTACTGCTGCAGTAGTCTTAAGTTATTTAGGTAAATTACTGTAGCTTACTCAGATTGGGAGGAGAAAGGATGAGGGTTTAGGAGGCCCTGGAGAATGTTCCTAGCAAATCCTGTTCTACACTTGGAAAAGGAATCTAGTTTACAGTACTCAGTATAAGTATGTACATAGGACCACGTAGCTGCTTACAGAAAGCTTCTTGAGATCACCCCTTTCTGATAAGCCACTGAGGTAGCCAAGACCATGGAAGAATAAGTGTTGGCCCTGCATGGAAGAGTCTAATGGCAGGAATAATAAAAAGAAAGAGAAAAGACAACCACCTTGAAATTATCTGTTTTGACACAAGCTGCCCTTTGCTCTTCCCTTCATAAGAAATACAGTTTTGTCAAGATAATATCAGGTTGTTTATGAACATCTAGAGGACATGGAATCTTTTCTCCCTGTTTTTGGCTTTGGAAAGAAGACAGGAAGATTAATGGCTTGATTTAAAGTAAATTCAAAACACTTTAGGCATAAATTAAGGATTTTTTTCTTAAAGTAACCTTAGTACTATGGAATATCAAATAAGGCTGACCCACCATAACAGCATGCAACTCAGATAAACCTCTTGTGGATGTCAAAGCAATGAGTACAATGGTCTTCCAAGTAATGAACTGTAAATTAGCCAGATGAGCTGGTTCAAAAGGAAACAGAGTTAACTTTTTCATCACAAGGTTAAGATCCCAAGTAGGTGTAACCTGTTTCCTAGGTGGTCTAAAAGAAAAATGTCTTACTTCTGTAACTGTGAAATTCTAATTGATAATACTTACATTGTATGTGCTTTGTTACATGTGGAGAATTTCTCCCCTGGCCTCTGCTGAAAAAGGACTTGTCCCCAGTCAGACGTTCCCGGTAACCAAATGTAAAATAAAATAAAATAAAATAAAATAAATAAATAAAACCCTTTTCAAGAAGAACTTGACCAAAGACTGAGAAGAATGGGGGACCCATGAGCAGATATGCTGAAATGGCTGAAAAATAAACTTTGATAGAGGAGTAAGATAGGCAAGAAGATAATAACACACAAGTAATGTAAAACCAGATGCACAGAAGCCTTGAATGGTCCCCTGGCTGGTAGTGGGACACCAACTAGCAAATCTCTTCCACTACAAGATTTCCTAGTACCAAATTTGTTTGCCTCCTTTAACCCCTGCTGCATGTCCTCAGAAGGAAAAACATGCCTAAAAAGTAGTAAAATTTAATAATCCAGGCAGTCAGTTGAAGATGGTTTGAGAGTGGGCTGCATCAAACTCACCAGTTTTTTTTTCTTTTTGAATATAAAACATTTTTATTTCCAAACTTCACCCTTTAACATATTACAATTAACATACCGTGTTACACATGTTGGACATACCTTGGCAGAACTCATGTAATTTCTTCCTTGTGTAAGGAACGCTCTGCAAAAATAAATCTACATAAGGAAAAATGTGAATATTTTGCAGTCTGCAATGGGCTATTACTGGAGCTTGGAATTTGGTGAACTTCTTTGGAGCAGGAGATAACTCAAATGGTAAAGCAGAGAATGTAACCAGACACAGAAAACATTAGAAAACTTCTGAAATATCTGTGGCAATAGGGATATGATGATAAACATCTTTCAAATCCAGTATTACCAATAAACTCAGAGGAGGAATCATAGTTAGAGTTGGCATTGACAAGATTTGAATTGTTTTAACTTTTACAACAAGATGAGAAAAGACAGACTGAGAACTGGTCTTCAAAAGTAATCCTTTGGCACCCGAAAAATTATTGAATACAAGCCTTTTTCCTTCCGATCTGAGGAAACAGGTTCTAAGACCTCCACAGAAACCATTTGGTTGATGACTAGGGATTTGGAGAATGGGTGGAAGCACCTGAAAAGAAAGTAGACTTTCTTTCTGCCATCTGTAACCCAACTGAAAAACTTTTAGAACACATATGTCTGACAATCTGAGGCCAAAAGGGAAGGTGATGAACCAGGCACTGGGACAGGTTCAGAGATGGTGGGGGAGGGGAGGATGAGTGCTTCAATAGTCTTTCTGAATTACTGAACTGTCCCTTTCCATTCCTTTTCTTTGAATCTTCCTGCCATTTTTTTCTCATGTGTCTGCTTGCTAGAAGCTTGTTGAGACTGTTTTGCTTCTTGTAAAAGTAAATGGTGTTTGAAGTAAAGGATTTAGCAGACTTAGAGAAGGAAAGCTGAAAATCTGAATAACCCGCAGAATCAATCTCCCTCTTTCATCAAACTGTTGCAATACCTGAGCAGAATAAAACCTCCTGATCCAAAGGAGAATTTAAGATTTTAGACTTACCATTTTCACAAAATGTCTGTGCACACATCCCTTTAAACCACCTCATAACAGAGGCAGAAGCTACTGCTCTTGACACAAGAGTCTGCACAACCATATGCACATTTTAAAGAATGCAGTCACTTGAGACACAGAACCATTCACAGAATTCAAACAGAACCTACCTTCTAAAGTGGAAAAACTGACAGTAATGTTCCTATTTTATCAAAAGGAGTCAACAAGTATACATGTGAACCTGATCATTTCACATTCTAAAGGCTAAAGTGGTAGAAGTATAAATTTGGTTCCCAAACTTGTCAAAAGCTTGTTTTCCCATCCTTGTCAGAGGGAAAGGAATTGCATTAACACATTTTTTTTCTTTTGCAATAGGACTAGACACAGAAATATGATGCAGGGGTCAACTATTTGATGAGAAAGCAAATACTTATTATCACTGATGAAGTCTGCCTTTTTAAGGGATGCTGGTTGACTATCAGACATATTGTAGGTCATATCAAAAACATCATCCACATCTGGCAAAAGAAGAGGTATACCAGAAGGCTGTGGCAACTCAACTGGTGATAAGTCACAATATTTCTTCACCGAGGATAGGGCTACCACCTTGATCCCACTGAAACATCTTTTTTTCATTTAAACACCTTTACTCAATTATTATTTAGCACATAAGCAAATACACATTTATATATATAAGAAAAAACATATACACTATACATCATATATTTTCTTTTGCATGAATATTATCAGTCCAACATTATATAAATTGCTCAACTTCTGCCATCCCTTAAACCTCACTCCTCCTAAAAAAACATTATTCTGTATTTATTGCTCCCACAATTAACATTAGCTTCTAATTTGCTCCTACCCTTTTCTAAAGATCATTCTTCCAGTTATTTTTTCCTGCGTGCAATGTTCAGTACTTCAAATACTGCTGGTTTAGACTTTGATTTCCATTTTCTAGTACTTTTTTTAGCAGCTACCAGAATTAAACTTTAAAATACCTTACTATGTTTAGACATTTCAGTCCTGTGTCCCAGCTAAAAACAATCATTTCCTTAGTTACACCCACTTACTCACCCAAAATTTCTGACAGAGTACTCTGTAGGGAAATTTTAAAGTCTGCCAACTCATTACACTCCCAAAACATATGTTCCTAGTTACCTCATCTCTCAGTAAAACATCTTATTCAGCCTAGAAATAATTTCAGAAAAAGAAAATTCATCCAAAGGAGATACTGAGCCATCACTTTCTTTAGAATCAGAACCAGGCTTCTGGGCAGAAATAAAGAAGATGCCATATCCTAATCCCTATTCTCCTCATCAGACAGGGAATCCTCAGAAACTGAAGAAACTGGTCTACTTTTTCCACAAAATTCCAGTCATTGTTAAAGGGGTTTAAAGCCTGCAATAAACCTTTAACCAAGCCAATACACTCTACCTTATTGACAGAAATACACTCTGAGGAATATAAATGTTTACTGTTTTGTTTCTTTTTTTCTAGTAACATCACAAGAAAGGGACCAACTAATGGATAGTACTTCACCCTGGATAACAGGTCTCTTCGCCTGGCTCCACAGGTGTGCACCCCCCACTCCCTCCTCTGAGACAAACAAATGTTGCTCACCCATGCCCTCTAAGGGCATCTGAAATGGTGCAGAGGATTTTGGTTGACCTCCAGTCCACAATGACTGAAGTGGCTACATCACAGGGACATGGAAAAAACTGAATGGTCTAAGGAATCAGTCATGGCCACAGCACAGTCACCCACCAGTGGCTAAAACATAGTTAGCCTGCTGTGTTGGCAAGGGCTCCTTGCCAAGTTTTTCTTTTCTTGGGTCTGGAGAAAGGAAGAACCATTGGACTGTTAAGCAGTTTCAAGTTTCTGCCAGAAAAGAAGCCAAATTCCTAGCTAGTGCAGCTACAACGAATCGGGGACAGGTATGTTGTAAAAAACTGTGTTTGAAGCAAACTACACAATCCCAAACACACTTGTCCCTAATAAAATGCCGTAAATACAACAAAATAAGCACATTTTTCGCAAAAAAAGTGCTTACAATAAGCACAAACAGTAAAAAACAAACAAAAAAAAGAAGATAGACAGTCTGTCATAATAGCCAGCCCTGAGACACTTAATAAAAACAATATTTTTTCTCCACAAACACAATGTTTCTCACAGAAATCAGTACATACAAAGAAAATAAAATACTGTGGAAGGCACTCCCCAAAGGGAACTTATCTGTCCAACAATGGAAAGAAGGTAATCCACCTGTCAATGCTCCAAAGCTTTTAACGGGAGCACTCTTTAAGGACGGCAAACCGGCAAGAAAGTAGTGAAGCTTCTGGCACCCAAGCTGCTGTTTTTCTCCATGTGAAGCTCAAACAACCAGCAGAAGGTTGCTATATCCTAGGGAAGATATAACCCAAAGAGCTATGGCTACTGCAGCAGTGATTTATGAATGAACATAATTTGGCTATTTGTATGCTCATCCATCAAGAACAAAAAATAATGATAATGATGATGATGATGATGATGATAATGATGCAGTGTAATACATAACATCAACATACATGATGTCTTCTCCTACACTGCCAGTCAACAGATTGTGTCATACATAGGTTTCATATTAAACAACTGACCATAGAAAAAAATAATTAAATGAAAAAAAGAGAGAGAGAGAGAGAGAGAGGGACAGATGATTTCACAAGCATGCAGTATTTACAAAAATAAAAGTCTTGTTTACGCACCTTGACATTAACAATATTATATGAAATAGACATAAAAGTAACACTATAATTACACCACAATTATAAATATGTCATATTGTTTTCATGGACTTCAAAGTCTAATCAAACATCCAGAACCAAAATACTGTACTATCTATACTAAATGGTCCTGCACAGCTCCTGTTAATTAAGTAGACTGTGGACATTACTACTTTTTTTCCAAATGCACACATTCTCAGTGTCTAACTAAATGTCCATTCTAAACAAAGTGGTTAAAGGGGGAGGGGAGGTGTATTAAGGTTCAGGCTATAAAAGTCCAGAGTTTATGTAGTTTTTTAATACTGTCTGACCCTGTTTCTTACTTTTGCTTTGTGCGTAACAATAATTAGTAATTACATTACATTTTCTTCATGTAGCCAAATAAATAAACAAGATATTGCTATATATTAATCATAAACTCCATGAAGGTTAACAGCCATTAAACACTAAAGATGCAGGCATGAGAAACTACATTTTGCTAAGAAGGTTCACTTTGGAAATAAAAGTGAACACTACTTTTGTTATCTTTACAAGACTGCAGTGCCAATTCATATAACAGTTCTCACAATAAGACGTCCTGTTCGATTCTCAGCTAGAGCATCTTCTGTGTGGAGACATGCATGAATGGGCGTACCTTCGTTTAAGGTTGTGCGGCAGGACCGGCAACTCGGCACGTAAAAATCTACTGTCAATCATTAGCGGACCGGAGTTCCGCTGTGTGCGACCCCTAACAAGGAAAAGCTGAAAGATACAACAACAGAAGGAAAGGGATGGAGATGGACAGCTGTCATTGAAGTAAATACATGTTCCTCTTTTATTTATATATGTATTTTCTGTCAAAATATTACCAAACTTCATAAAAGTCTTTCATTGTATTTAGTTAAATAAAAAAATACTCTACAGTCTTTGGAAGCTGACAACCTCACAGTTTAGTTTCTTAATCTTTCTTAAATAGTAGGTACTGCAAAACATCTAAGTAACTTGCTGAATCTATTTTTTTAATTCAAGTCCTCCAAAGGTACTTTTGGTGCTGCTCACTCACTCAAAGTAAACGGAATGCCGCCTAATGAGAAGAGGAGGAAAATAATATATTTTTCAATCTCCTAATAATTAATTATCCACACATTTCTTAACACAATGCTAATTCGAACCTGTCTCCAGATGTTCAGTTTTGCATATTTAACTGTTATTTATATACAAACAATGGACACTTTGACTTTGGTTACAATGAGGTAAGCACCACTCATGTAGTCATACAGGACTAAATGATGTAATAAACGTTTGCTGAGGTAACAGGTAACAAGCCCTGCTGAAGACTGATACTAATAAATCTTTTCCAAATTTTCAGAAGTACACATATATATTTTTTCAGTTTTATGCCACCATCCTCCACCAAAAACTGCAGTTTATAAAGGTAAAAGAGATGCAGCTGGGCAATGAAACACTTTTACTACAAAAGAAAACCTTAACATAAAAAATAACCAGCAGTCATGTGGCCTGAAATTCTCCAAATGAAGCCAATTAATGCACTATAAAAGATAATGAAAATTAATGCCATGTCCTAATACAGCTTTTTGTGTGTGTGTGTGTGTGTGTGTGTGTGTGTGTGTGTGTGTGTGTGTGTGTGTGTGTATATATATATATTTATATATTTATAGATCATCACAGGTAATAAGTATTCAAATCAGATTTATTTTAGAGTGCTTTGATGACACCATCTGAAAGTAAAGCTGATCTATATACTTCTGATTTTCATTCGAACACTGCAAGTTGTATGTTGTATTTTTCTCTCTCTCTCTCTCTCTTTTTTTTTTGCTTCTCTGAAGTGTTTGTTGTTGTTTAGAACTATGCAAGTTTCTTCAGTAAACTTTTCATTTAGTAAACAAAATCTGATATTAATTTTATATCCATATTACATGATGTGCATTCTTAGTACCTTCTAATATAATATGCAGCTATTAACCCTGGCATTAACCTAAAATAAATAATTGAAACTAGCTGTAGTCTGAAATACTGCTGAATTAAAAAGACACAGCACCCACAGGTTTTCATCTCAGCACTGTTTACTGATTTTTTGCAACGGGTCGGCAAAAGTACAATGAACACAAAGATCTGTTCAATAAAGACAAAAGTCATGTGATGCATATATTCTACAGACAGCAAATTTCATTCAGTATTGCCGAACCAGAACAGGGAAAACTCTAGCTCTTGATATTCCAACCTAGGAACTCACCTCCCACAGCTACTTTGATCAGCGTACCCCAGACAGACCATATACTCAGTTCGTGCCTTCACACTCCTCCTAAGTTAAGAATTCTGACAACATATTGCAAGCATCACCAGTGCTGATCTTATTAACTATTCTGAGTATAATTTTACCTGTTATTGTGTTGTCAGGATATTGATAGATATGTTGCAACACCACTATTATCATTCACAAGACTAAAATGTCTATGAGTGCATCAGCTATAAAGTACAAACAAAACATTTCCTCAATAATGTAAACAAAGCCATCTGTGCCGCTTCTTGGTACCATGCTTAACTGAGATTTTAAGGTGCTACTCTGCTGTCCTTCTGTTACAATTTGTCTTTCCTGTTGTTAAAGTAGGCAAGGTCAACAATGAAGCATTATGTTAAATTCAGTGCTAGAAGAAATTACTTTTTATTTTAATGCAAGGGATAAATAAAAGAACATGACAGGATGGAGAAAAAAGAGCACTGCTTAAGTTTTCATATTTGTCCCTTACAAGATGCAAATCTCTAGAAACCATTTCAGCAACATTAAACAAAGCAAACTATTTTTTACCTCCCAGGTGTTAACCACATGAATGAAATAAAGATAAGAAAAAAGCAAGAACTTGAAAATAACTCATTCTGTTTAACAGCACTCCAGAAAAGAGAATATTCAATATTTTAATTAACAGAATTTAACACACTTTTTTTAAAACATCTACTGTCCTGAACTTGCACATATCTGACAGCAACTTTTGTTTCGGCCATCACAACTGCTATGCAGCTTCTGGTGGGGGGAAGCCTGTATTTCTCTGCCACAGCAGCCATGCAAATCTCATGTTTACGAAGACTATGCAGATGGTCACTGATAAAAAAATATCATCTGAACCACAGCCTGCCAGTCAGTTAGGAACAAAGGTACTAGGAAGAACTTTAAAATAGTCATTGGTGTGTCCGTCAGACAAGACTTAGTTTGAGACCTCAAGACAAAGCCGGATTTGCACTTCTTTTCCCCGGGGCACAACTGTCAGACTGACTTACCATGTCCCTTTTAGCCTTTGTTCTGCCTCTCACGCTGACATCAGGGAAGCAGAGATGTAGAATAAAGCCAGGGTGGGCTGTCTAGGTTAGTCCAGGGTTTGTGTGTGTCGTTGTGTGGTGTGCAGGGACAATGTGTGATACTCTAGTGAGCTGCTAAGCTTTTTTGCAGGCTTTGTGTCATTTACTTAACGACCAATCTCATTAGCTGCCTGAGTACAATGGGCTGATGCATTTTCTGTGTAAATACTCCACACACTGACCCTCAAGGTTGCAGAAGGTCTATTTAATCAGTCGAAAGCTGAATATTTGCAGTAAATCACACAAGGGATATGATCATACAGGGGTGTCTAATAAAGGATTTACATTTAGTAGTTCGTTTACAATACAAAAGCATAAAATGTTTGAATGGTTGTGGTGGAGTTGTGTAAGACAACAGTTTTTATTTATGGTCACTCAGGATATAAATACAAAAGTGCAATACACTTAAAAGAGCCTAAGCTTTCCAGCACAGCAATGTGATAATCCCCCTCTCCAGCACCACACCAGTTAAATGAAACATCATGTTTTAAAAAATCCATTGCATTATGCAAGACAGTAACAAATGTCTAACACTATACTACACTATACTAAGCACACATACACACACACACACACACACACACACACACACACACACACACACACACGCACACACTGCTGCAGGGTTACCACTACCATCACTTTATAAAAGTATGCTACACTAATATGTGTCACCCTAGAAAATAGCCATCAATTAAGGCAGGAAACATATAAACACTACTGTGTGCAGTTATCATGCACTATTTTTCATCTGTATTTTTCGGCTGCTCTGAACTGTTTCCAGTTAGAGTCATACTTTTCCGCTGTATATTTATGCTTGTCTAATGCAAGCAGTAAGATCCATTGTATATGACTTCAACTAGCAGGCAAAAAATTTGAGGTTCAAACTTTTACAGCCAAAAGCTGGAAACATGCAAACTTAAGCGAATAACTGCACTGCTCTATTCTACTCAGGACATCTAATAAAGCGTGCGGAGGTAACGAGTCTTGGACTTTGACTGGAATATCATTCAGACAGGGACAGTTAGGCATTCCTATTCTAGGTATACAATACAAAATACCTTAGAAAAACAAGTTTCCAGACAAGATTAATCAAAGTTTTACCACACCAGTCCTATCTCTCTGAATGAGTACTTCTGCCATGTAGTTTGCGACTGCAACATGACCTTTCAGAATGTATAATTATGAGGTGGAACTGAACTCTAGTGTTCATTTTGCATGGGACACTTGCAACTCTCTTCATAAACAACACATTATTAAACTGCATCCAGTTTCATATTACTTTGCCAGCTATTAAATCTATTTTTGATACTGGGAGAAAGACAGTTAATTTTTAATGTAAAATATGAACCATTTTATGCACACTTACTGTAAGATTGGCAACACAGATCAATTCAATGGTGGAAAAATCATGATGTTGCATTAAATTAGCAATATTTTTGAAATAAAGAAGCTTTTTAGCTCTCTTCTGCAGAAAAATAAATTATTTAAAGAAAAAATATGAAAAGTCACCATAAATATCCCGGTTAGTTTATTTGGCTGTATCTTATTTTCCTTCTCACACAAGCAAACTACACATGTATTCAGTAAGATACAAATTATTTATTATTTATTAATTTATTTATTTATTGACATTTGATTACCAGGAAAGTCTGACTGGGTAGGAGCCCCTTTTCAGCGGAGGCTCCAGGAGATAAGCTCCAAAGTATTACAAAACATTTTAAAAACAATAGTTTTACAGTCTTAAAAAATAATATTAAAAAAAAAACACAGTTTAATTAATTATACCAAATTAGACATAGTATGAAAACATTGGTTAAGAATAGATACAGGTTATATGACAATGTTTAATAGTCAGAGAAATTTTAGCCAGTTTATACAGAAATTAAAGGTACGTTAGTATACTACAAACAGAAATTGCAATATGAAGTGAGAGAATAGCAAGCTTATGCATATTTTAGAAAGAAAGCCATGGGAGAGACATTGACAGAAGGAAGGAAGTGAGTGAAGAAGGAAGAATAAGGAGATGTAAGGTATGAATAGGTATTTGTTCATATTATAGACTGTCGTACAGTAACCATAAGCCCAGATTCATAGAAAGACACAAGGATAAAAGTAATCATTTATTTTCCACATTGGCCAGACCAGGTTGGCTGACCCCATCATCTTAACAAACTGACAGCCTGCTCAGGTATTACAGAAAATAGTATGTTTTAATCTAGGCCTACTTCAAGCACATAAGCTACATTAGAAAATGGGCAAACTGTATATCAATACACTGATTGGAGAACAAACATTCTCCAGCAGGGTATTAATGTACAAGTAGGCAGCATATCAAGCTGCCATGGAGCTTGGACTGGAAAAAAAATTAACGTCTGCCTTTATCTCGTTAAGCAGCGGTTCTGCTGTTAGCAAGCGTAAAATGTAAAAAAAAAAAAAAAAAAACGAGAGCGAGACTGTGTGTGTGTGTGTGTGTATGTGTCTAAGATCGAGAGAGTTGGAGAGAAAGGTGTGTATGTGTGAGAGATCGAGAGAGAGAAAGGGTGATCTTGTGTGTGTGAATGCATGTATGAAAGCAGAGGAGACTGTGTGTGCTAGAGAGAGTGACAGCGATGTTGTGTGACTGATTGCCTGTATGAAAGCAGTGAGGACTGTGTGTGAGAGATTGAGAAAGAGTGAGACCGATCTTGTGTGAGTGAATGTGTGCATAAACGCAGAGGAGACTGTGTGTGTATATGTGTTCTATATTATATGCTCAGAGACTTTTCTTCAACATATAATCATCGACGCCTAAAGAGGGAACTCTCTAAAGTGTGAACGGCCACGTCCGTGAAATTTTTCCTCTGGAAAAATTCACGGGGCTGTACACATAAAACACAAACTTCAAAACCCTAATCAAGTGGGGGGCTTCGACCCCCACACCACACAACATGGGGGGCTGTGCCCCACCCCCTAACCCCCCCTAACTAAATATTCCAACTCCGTGATCGCTCTACGTTGGGGGAAAGAGCAATTCCCGATAACGGCCAACTGAATTTTTTCCCCGAGGAAAAAGTTTGAGGATGTGGCCATTCGCGCTTTAGAGCGTTCGCTCTTTAGGTGTCAATGATTATGTTTGAAGAAAAGTCTCTTCGAGTATATAATATAGACCCGTGTATCTGTATGTGTGTGCGAAAGCGGAAGTGACACTGTGTATGTGTGCAAGAGAAAGAGAGAGAATGGGCTCTATGTAAAATTGTCTTTTGCTTTTTTATTTTTTAAGCACTATATTATTTGCTTTATGTATTTTTGATGTAAAATGCTTCCTCCAATACCATTAGCATATTCACCACAGAATAATCCAGTGACCACAGAATAATCCAATTATTTGGCTTCATCAGTCATTGGATAACACAAATACAGTCATTTATATCGCTACATAGCTACAGCAATCAAGGTGTTAGCCAATCATAAAAACTCAAATTTAAATATCATTAAATGTAAATTAACAAGTAAGTATCAACTGCTTAATCAATTCCTGTAAAAGCTGTAATGTTAAAAAGTCTCCTTTATCACACAAATAAAATTATGTAAAAGAATATTAATAAAATCACTTGAGTTAAAAGTAACTTTCACCAAAATTTGTTATACATAATTGGCGAAAGCGCTTAGTCACTGGATTATTCTGTGGTGAATAAAGTTGGAGTGTATCCATCTGCCTGTTGGGATAGTTTGTTTTTCTTCTTAGTTTTTCCCTTTTTGGGTTTGTTCTTTGTTTTGGGTGGCCACGGTGGTGCAGCAGTTAGCGTTGCCGCCTAACAGCAAGAGGATCTCCGGTTCGATTCTCGGCTGGGGTGCCTTCTGTGCGGAGTCTGCATGTCCTCCCTGTGGTCGTGTGGGTTTCCTCCAGGTGCTCTGGTTTCCTCCCAAAGACATGCAGTAGGTGAATTGGATGCTCTAAAATTGGCTTTAGGTGTGAGTGTGTGTGTCTTCTGTGGAAGGTTGGGCGCCGGGCTGGCAACTCGACACCATAAAACTCCACTGCCAATCATGAGCAGACAGATGACGGACCAGATGTGGCGACCCCTAACCTGGAAAAGCCGAAAGAAGAAGAAGGGTTCGTTCTTTGTTTTGACCATTAGCATATACTACAGCAAGTTTAAAACATTAGGCGGAGGAACTATTTTACATTAAAAATATGTAAAAAAAATAATACAATACTTAAAAAAGATAAATAAGCAAGTAAAACACAACAATTTTACAGCAAGCCCATTCTCTAATGTAATAATGCCCTCCAGGGTGAGTGTTAATGTGTAATTAACGCCCTGGGCGGATGTTAATTACACATTAGCACATACCCTGTCAGGCATTATTGCTTGCTTATCTACCGACTATCTACACAGAAAAATAAACTGAACTGGTGACTTCTGTGTTAATCTACAAAATACAAAGCATGCCCAAGAATGTGGACTATGATAACTGCCTCGCCATTTATAGAACATATCATGCAACAGTCATTCTACTGTCAAAAAGTAAAGGAAAATTGTGAAATAAATAATTTTCCTTGTTAATATAGTTTGTTAATTAATCTTGCTCCTTGCAAATGCAGACTGCAGTAATAATCTTCAGTCTTAAACATGCTCCGAGTTATTTAGCTCCCTTTTCCAAAAAATAGGACATGTACTTCAAAGAAGATTTAGCAAAAATGACAAATCAACAGAGGAAAAGATGTAGTTACATGTTACAGTTTATCCATTCCATATAACATTTACTATCTTAATTAGCCCAACTACCTCCCAGAAAAAAAATATGACCCTCTGTTTATGTTCTCTCTTTACTACACAATATAGTAAATACATCCTCCACGCTGCTAACATTAATAAAGTCTCATTCCATAATGAAGAACAAACTAAACTAAATCTTGAGATGTGAAAATAACAATACATCTAAATGGGGAGTATTTTGCTGAACTGGCAACCATCTGTGCAAGGAGCATTCATTTCATTCAGTTAGTCGTGATGAACCAAATGGTATTTTATCAATATCTTTCTTCTGTGCAGTCAAAGCCCCATACCCACTCAAAGAAGCAAGCAGAGGCTACCTGCATCTTCCTCTATATTGTGACATATCAAGTTATCAAACCTTGCCATAAGGTATATTTCAATATCAAAGAATCTCCCTTGGTCATTCAGTGCCAAATGCACAGAATTTGCTAACATGGTAAGAGATGAGGAACCCTTTAGGTGAGTCAGTGACACTGAAGTTAGATTTTCAATTGTGGCGTGACACAGATGCAAAAAGGAATGGACTGTCAAACAGCAGTGAGATGAAAGGATGATACTTGACACATCACACAAGATACTTTTCTTTGCTTAAGAAGCATGCTCCGGATGGTAGATATGTATCATGTTGGGTGGAGGCAGAATGTTCATTAAGTATTTTTATACATTTGCTAACCAGATATGGCCACTTGGTACACACATCTCATTTTCGGCAGGGATCTGGGAGTACTGTCTGGTTATGTGACCTGCTCAGAGTCATACCATGGACAAGTGAAGATGGAATGAATGAATCAAACCTGTACCCTTTGGTTCCAAGAAGCAGATAATTAAAAGTTTGTAGCCTTAATCCTCTGCACTAATAGACAATTTTATAGGGATAGTTGTGATGTCTAAGAACACTAACAGAAACCTGGACTTTAATTCTCATTTATGCAATGCATAGTCATTAGATGTAAGTCTGTAAAACAAACAGAAAACTCATCAGAGCTTTTAAAGTAATGTCGAGAGCTTTAGTTGTTTCATGTCAGGGCACTTAAAGAGTTAATGAGGCCAAACGCCTCACAACAGACAGGGATAAGATAGTCCTTGGTTTTCTGAGTAAAATCATTAAAAGAAATGCTACTGTGGTGGAAGGATTTTAATACGGTTACAATGTGGTCAAAAAGAGTTGCCTACAAGAACTAATGGAGAAAGAACACACAGCACCAATGAGAAAAATACATGTTTAAGTTCTGCACTAGAAACTGTAATTATCTCATACAAAGTCCTACCACATAAACACAACATAAGCACTGTGATGTTGCTCAGTTAAAGGTAAAATGAAGCCCCTTATTCCTGTGAATATGTAAATCATGTGACTTACAACCACACAGTGGACCAACAAGTAAACAGCAAGTGCACTCACCCTGAAAGCACAGCTACCTAAAGCCAGTGGAAAAGATTTTCAAATGTGTCCCTGAATACTGAAATGTTTCTTGTACCTAAAGGAAATGGAAACATTTTCAAATGTCTCCCAGAATACTGAAAGGTGTTAGTTCTACCAAAAGGTAGAACATGTGTGGTTACATGGCTGACATAGTGTCAATGAGCTTGCATGGTATTTATTTATGCTTTTTTGACTTCCCAATAGGCTAGTGGCATCTTTTCAGGGGAGATCCAAAGTGACATTCATACCGGCTAGGAGAAATTTGGCCAGGGCACAGATCTACCACTGACTCAGGCAGATGGGCCTCAGTTTAACATTTCATTTAAAGGACAGCACACTAAAGACTCCCCTTATGCTGCACTGCAGTCTCAATACTGGTGAATACAACTATTTATTGTGGGATTAGAACCCATATTCATCTGATCTAAAAAGGAAGGTGAATGTGTTACCTATTAAGCCACTTACACTGCTAATTTGCCTTTGTAACACAAGAAAAGGCATATCACCAGTGCAAGCTGTTACATCCATTAGTATGAGATTTTCAGCCCAACAGTAGTCTATTTAGACACAGCTTTGGGGAGAACTTGGTAACTTGAGCTGCCTAGTACTTGTACACAAAGCAGCTAGATGACATAAGTTCTAGACCTTTCCACTCTTTGATAAAAGTAAGCATATTTTTGGCGATCAAGCAAACCTTGAATGAAAATTTTAAAAATCATCCACTGCTAAAGCAATGGAAGCCCCTCACTTCTTCATCTGCCCCTCACTGTGACGGTAAGTCTCCTCTCAGGCCTAATGTTACATGCTGTCTCTGCAGTCAATGACTAAAACCATTACTCAGAAAGTGCTCTGCAGCTGTTCATTCACTGCACTATCAGTCAGTGAGTGCACACTATACAGAATTTGAGAAAGGGATATGATGTCAGTGAACCTTTTTAGGGTGAAACAGCCATTTACATTTTGTGACAATCCCACAAGTATGCCTTGTCACTGTTGCTCAGCTAAGTTTAACCGTAAGTTGTGTCTCTTTGTCAGGAGGTCCTGATTTAATACAGAAATGGATGCAGGATGTTCAGTACACTAATCATACGTTATGTTATTAGCACAATATTCAGCACTTTTCGTAAATTAAGTCTCAGGGTATATGAATTACTATAGAGTCAAGACTGCAAGGGTCGATATCCTAGAATGCTGTGCTAGACTTCTTAAATTGTAACATAATTAAATACAAAACAGAAGTGCTAATATAAACAAGGAATATATTTTTAAAACAATAAATATACTGCAATACACAGAAGCCATTAATTATATTCTGAAATCAAGAAACATAGTCTTGTTATAGTAAAGTTCATATGTGAGGACCTAACTAAAACAAGACTGTTAAAGTGATATGTATACCTTTGTACTTTGTTATTAGCAACGCTTGCACTGCCACAAAGATGGCAGCACAACAGAACTACATCACAGACAGCTTTGCAAACTGTAACACTCTTCTTGCTGCCAAACAGAAACAAAAGTGTGGCAGTGCAATGTGTCAAACAGTAAGAGATACATTTTTCTTCTAGCTGACCTTCGTGCTGCATTGTAAAGTGTGTGACAGCTTTTAGAGGTGACAGACACTTTTGTGTTCCAGCAGTTGTCTTTTAAAATTGTAGTACACTGACCTTAACCATCTGTTAATATGTTTTCAAAATAAATTCAAGAAATTCACCCAACAATTCCAAAAATAAATTTCTTAAATCCATTTCTCGAACATGTTAACAACATGGTTATCAGCAGTGACCCTGTCAGAGTCCCCTATGTTATCTGGTGCAGTAGTTGCATCTCATACCTGTTTCCACCAGAAGGCATTAAAATGGCCTGGAAGAGGTTTCCACCAGAAGGCATTAAAATGGCCTGGAAGAGGTTTGGCAGTGTATATGTATAATGCATGTTGCATCAAGTACTACTTTGTATGTTAGTAGCTGATGGCGTAACTTAAACCATTGGTATCTAGTCATTTCAAGTAACTGCCCAGCTTCATATGAGAAGAACTAACTTCTACCATGCCCAGCAAGGCAGCTGCACTGTTCTTGTCTTTACAGTAGTCAACCGTCACTCTGTTCTGACAGAGATGGAGAGGATCATCAATGACTGAAGCATTTTTCAGTGTATAGAGGTATCAAAGTTATTTGTACTGCCAAAAGAGCACAAAAGCAAACTACTTTTCTTAAGATAAAACGACAGAAGAGATCATTGATCAGATTAGACAAATTGTTAAAGAGAGATGAGATATTTTATCTGATGCTCAGTAATAAACGCAGTGTGCTAATTACCACATTGCAAGGCAAACGAGGGCATGCACTTTACTATAGTACTACATCTTACATGCACATATTCACAAACACACATACAGTATACACACACACACACACACACACACACACACACACACACACACACACACACACACACACACACACACACACACACACACTTACACTTGACTATCCCACACTATCAAGAAGAATGTCATGTCTATAAGTACTATAATGAATCATAAACTGAGTATTAAACAATTTGGAAAGTGGAATAAGTTTTAAAAACTTACTATCTACCATACAACTCTAAATGCTGTGTATAAAGTTACAAGTCGACTGACATATTACACATATTCTGGCTTGGTAAATCTTTGCCACTTGTTTGGGACCATAATGCTGAACTTTGTCAGCAAGCTTGTCTAGGAAATGTTTCACTATAAATATTAGAATCAGTAACTGTTATGAAACTATTCATAATTGTTAAATATTACATTACTGTTATGTAGAAGAGTTCAACTACAGTAACTTTTGATCATTTTATTAACACAGCTGGGAAATTATCAACACACTGTAACTGAATGTTAAGTGAAAAAGATACAGACTGGTAAAAAGCAGGATGATTATTTTAGATATTTTAATATAATACTGTATGCTTAAGTATTCTACATAATTGTGTACTTCCCTGTTTTTGAAATAACTGATTTAAACTATTGTTTGTTAATTTGCTGTTTATATGAAACTGCTAAAAATGAATATGATAAAAATGTTAAAGACAAACCATCATATCTGAGTATGTTGGGCATTGGTGCCTTTCTACATCTCAGAACAGCTAATAAGTTAACTATATCCCATCATCTTGATATGCTTAGGTTAGTATTCAATACAAACTTCACTGCTCTCCTAACTGCTCAACAAGGGTTGGTCAATTAGTGGAATGCGCCAGTGCAAGGTTTCAAACAGCAAGGCATGCATGATATGCACTTTTCTTCTAGCTGACAACTGTGTGAGAAGATGTTTCAGAAACAAATACATCTGCGATAAGAAAGATCTCATTATCAGCTCATTACTGGGTTTACATCCCTGAATTGAACACTAGTGCTGCCAGACATGAATGTGCTATGCTTCTCCCTAGTGCCTTATGTATCTCTTTACAAAAGACATACCCCTACAAATATGCACACACAAAGACACAGAAACACACATAACACAGACCAGATACAGACATACTTTCAGACATTCCCAAACACACACTTACAGCCACTCATCAATAATCAAACCTCCCCACACCTGACTGCACTCACAGAAACACTTAGCTATGCACTCACATAACCAAACCAACACATACACATGCGCACACTCACAGACTCACTTCCCTATCTAACCCCCAGATCAACTATCAAAGCAGATATTCTGAATATGCACATAGATACACACACATACACATTTTCATGCAACCTCATTCATGCCCCTATAGGCACATACACACACACATACCAAACACACCTCCAAAACCTACATCTTCACTGAACTTACATGCCCCACAAGTACTCCCATAGAAGTGGGGTGACCACCATGATTTTATGTCGGTTACTTTTTTCTCCTAGAATAAAATTTTTACTCTGAATCATTTAACCAACTGAATCAGGAGCTGTGGACATTTCTTAAAGACAGCGCATGGATAATTAACATTAACCACTCCTTCAGACTGCTGCATTAGCATACAGCTTTGCCAACAATACATATTTCAATACTGAGGCCTTTGTAAGGGGAAACTCGTGGCAGTATAGTGGTCTCTGAATTCCAAAAGATTAACATGATGCAGAAATCTTGCAAGCTATGGCTTTCGCATTGCACTAAGCTTTTCTGAATCCCAGGGTTAGTGCGGGTTAACCAACCTCCTACATATTAACAACTGATGGACAGGATTTAGAAATAAACAGTGCAATGCACTAAGTGAACAACATGTTCAGTGGTGGCAACCAGAATGGGGCCAGTTCACAGACACAGGTAGCACCATCTCACTACCTGATTAAATAGTTCAGTCAGCATCATATGTAAATAATCGCATATCACATGGAAATGAGCAACATTAGCGTAATGAGACCAACTGCAAATGAGGATAAACAATGTCGTGCAGCAATTCAGCAACAGACAAATTACACAATGAGTCACAATGGGCACCAATTTTGTACTCCATCATTTCTTTTTGAACAGAAAGACAAAACGAGAGAGAGAGAGAGCGAGAGAGAGAAACACACAAAATGCTAGCAGTAGCAAATGCATTAGCTGAACATTATATGTTGGGAATGTTCTCAAGGCCAGTGTCTGTGACAGTACATGTCATTGCCCTCCACATTGCAGATGGATGAGACTGCATCTAACATACTAGCCAAGCTAGAATTTCCACTAAGTGATTCCTCATACTTCTTGTATTATACGCACATGGGATATATGCAAATGACCCTTAAGAACATCAGGTGTTTCAGCTATATGGTGCTTCTGAATGCCCGTGACTTATTTCTTTTTAAGTTGTTTAATGGACAAATTCAGGCCAATAAAGCCATGGGAGCTTTACAGATGTGCTTTCCTCATAAGGAATTCTATGAGATGTGTGAAAATCTATCCCTGTGGACATTAAGTTTTTGAATCACTGATTGTTTTTTTCTGTGTGACCTCTTTACTCATTGTTTTAATTTGTTAGTTGGGATATTTTGCAGACACCCTAGTGGTAATGGACATCAGCTGGATATAACAGCCCTGTGTTTCTAATGCTTAGTCAAACAGTCCACTTGTGCTGTGCTGATGAAGCCATAACAAGGCCAAAACAGGTAAGTCCACAGCTAGTGGTGTTTGGCTTTATTGGCCTGAATTTGTCCAGTAAATGACTTAAAAAGAAACATGTCATGAGCATTCAGAATCACCACACAGCTGAAACACCTGATGTTCTTAAGGGTCATTTGCATATATCCCATGTGTCTCTAATACATAAGGTTTGAGGAATCACACAGTGGAAATTCTAGCTTGGCTAGAATTTTCTTTTTGTTTCACTGATTGATTTTCTGTGTGACCTCTTTACTCACTGTTTTAGTTTGCATCTAACATACTATTAGATCCATGAAAAGGACATAGATGAATGTTATTGTGAGGACAAAGATACCAGATGGGAGCTTTATAGATGTGCTCTCCTCATATGGAATCCTGTGAAATATCTTTCACTGTGGATATTAAGATATGTGTAAAAAAGGCCATCTTTTCAAAGGGAGCCCTCCTGTAGCCATCATGGGTAGGGTGAATGTGTGTGTATGTATGTGTGTGTGTGTGTGTGTGTGTGCAGACATAAAAAAAAAAATATATATATATATATATATATATATATATATATATATGTATATATATATATATATATATATATATATATATACATACATTTTATATATATATATATATATATATATATATACATTTTCTATATATATATATATATACATACATACACACACACATATATAAATACATATATATATATATATATATATATATATATATAGATATGTATAGAAGATATATATATCTATATCTATATATATATATATATATATATATATATATATATATATATATATATATATATATATATATATTTTATTTATTTTATTTTACATGTGTTGACCGGGCTAGTCTAGCTGGATACATGTCCATTTTCAGTAGAGGCCCGGGGAGAAAAGCTCCAAGAGATACATAAAAAATTCAAATACATACACACACACATAGCTGTATGGAGCTGTCAGCACCTGTACTTCCACTACTTCTGGACAGGTGGAAGTAGGTTCCACAGGCAACCAAGCTGTGTCATTGGCTGTGGGTGGTAGTGTTCCCTCCATAGGGCACTGTGCGCTCAGACTGTGCTAGAGTTACACCTCCATCATTGTCAGGCTCTGACACAGCACTAATATTAGGTATGACCTGTTCCTCAGTGCAAGATCCCACTACTCTAGCTCTTATGAAAGAAGATAGATAAACACCTCCGTGTAATGCTGCTAATATGTGATGATCCCACTCCAAAGCACTTCAACAACAATACACATAATAGTGTATGCACGTAATGTAAGCAAATGCACTTTGTGATGGATTATGTCATGCCTGCATCCTACATGTACCTTTAGGGGAGATATGGTAGTGTTCGATATCTGAAAGCTCATGCACTGATGTGCCACAAAAATGTGCTACTGATATATGGAAATATCAACCTACTGCATCCTTGACATAGACACTGGATGGTGCAAACAGTTCAGCACCCACATCCAAGAAATATTCTTCTTCCACACGCTGCCTTTTTTTAAGCAATGCCATGAAAGTACTTCTGACACAGCAAATCAAAACCAAGAAAATCTAAAGGTGTTACTGCTCAATGCTTGGAGACTAAACAAGAAACTCCACTCCTACAAACACTCCTCACCCTTGAAAATGGTGATGTCTGTGCAGCCACTGAGACATGGTTTAAAGCCAAAATGGCACACCAGCAGTGCATGGCTGTAATGCCTTCTACTTATTTAGGGCAGCTACTACACTAAACAGGGACTAAAGGTGGAGGTGTTTCGATTTACATTAAAAATAAATGTACCCCAAGGCTTGTCAAACAGGACAATGCACTTCAGCTTCTCCACGTTCAAATACATACATACAAAAAATCCCAGTCCAGGTTAGGCAGAGTCCCTCATTGACTCTCTTCAAGAGGAATCTTGATGAGTGGATGGGAGATCGTAGGTTTACCCCGGGTATCACTTCTGTGTCACTGTTAGACAGAGGCACAGTATACTAACCTCGAAAAAGGGCACAGCAAAATTAATTTAAAATGGGTGGCGAAAGCCAAACACACTCTGGCTAGGCTTATAAATACCCTAGGGCAAATAGCCTAGTATGAACTTATGAACCTATGAAATATTTCAAGCACAGGCATTAATGCCTTTCTAGCTTGTAAATATAACAAAACACTTGTTCCCATAACTGCCCAGGCTGTTCTTAAAAATATCTAAACTAGTACTTGGTTTAATGTAATTTGGTAGTCTGTTCCATGCATCAGCTACTCTGTCAGAGAACCAATTAGTCCACTTCTCATTCATATAGAATATTCTACATAGGTTGTCTGATGATTCTGTGGATATTAAGATATGTGTAAAATAGGCCATCTTTTCAAGGGGAGCCCTCCTTTTTAATAACCCCAAACATTCTCAAAGGTAGTTGTCTTTAAATGCCCTATATACCTGAATAAGATCTCCTCTTAGCTATCAATAAGAGACACTGTACAAGTTCAGATATTTTAGTCTTTCATACTAACTTAAATTTTCACATCCATGGACACCCTTGGTGTATTTCCGCTGTACTCTTTTCAGTTTACTCATGCTTGTTTTCTTATAGGGTTTCCATATTGTTCTTCCATACTCAAGTTTGGGTCTAATGTAACTAACACACAATGACTTCATCACTTTTGATTTCCTAGACATATAACCTATAGTTCCATAAAAAGAAGTTATGTACTTACCATAACGTTCCATGTCTGTAGTCCATCTCGCCTACATTCTTGCTGGATGGGTTCGGAGTCAGCCGATACTAAAGCTCGAGAGCTTTTACTGGCTCGAGGCTAACCCCTATCTCATGGTGCCTCACAGCAATTCCCCAGATCTTGTTTGCAAGAAAGTAAATAGGTACATAACAGTCAGCAACTATCAATAACTATGCCCATACAAACAGAATACTCTGTATTATTATCCATGCCAGGTGGACAGACAACTACAACCAGGTCAGACAGCATAACTGATAGTCCACTAGTTCCTCCAGAAAACAGGAAGGGGAAAGGAGGGTGGGATGCAAGAATGTAGGCGAGATGGACTACAAACAAGGAACATTATGGTAAGTACATAACTTCTTTATGTTATGTAGTCCTATTTCGCCGTAATTCTTGCTGGATGGGACAGCGTCCCTAGCACCTTTATCCCGGGTGGCTCAAGCGAAGAGACTCTTCAGCACAGTGGACCCAAAGGACGACCTGTCCCGGGAGGCCAAATCCAATTTGTAATGAGTGACAAAGTTATCATGTCTTGCCCAAGTAGCTGCTGCACAAATGGTATCAATTGGGAGTTTAGATCTAAAGGCATAAGAAGTAGATACTGCTCTGGTTGAATGGCCTTTTACTTTGGCTGGTAATTGTTTGCCAGCAGCTTTGTAAGCAAAGGAAATGCAGTCTGAAAGCCATTTAGACAAGGTGACCTTAGAAACAGGCAATCC
This sequence comes from Protopterus annectens, assembly GCF_019279795.1. Taxonomy (NCBI): domain Eukaryota; kingdom Metazoa; phylum Chordata; order Ceratodontiformes; family Protopteridae; genus Protopterus; species Protopterus annectens. The sequence goes on along the minus strand of NC_056728.1, from coordinate 1,620,057,855 downwards.
TTTATTTTTATCTGAAAAGGAAAAAAAAATAATTGGTCTGATTTTCAAAATTCTTTGGTCCTGTGCAGGTAAAACCTGAGAATTCTGTGGACATCCAATTGGTGAAGTCTGTATTCTGATTTATTAGTATGATTTGGGAAGAAAACTGGTAGTTCGATAGTTGTGTTGAGATTATGTTCTGAACATACCTTAGGAAGAAAGGAAGGATTAGTTCTAAGTGAGACTCTGTCCTTATGGAAAACAATGTAAGGAGGTTGAATATAGAGGGCTTGCAATTCAGAAACTCTCCTAGCAAATGTTATAGCCACCAAGAATAATGCTTTCCAAGACAAGAATTTCAGATCCGATGAAGAAGAGGGTTCAAAGGGTGGAGAAATTAAAGATGTAAGAACTAGGTTTAGGTCCCAGAGCTCCGGTGGTTGCCTGATTGGAGGTCTGAGAAGGAGAACTCCTTTCAAAAAGGTTTTGCATAAAGAGTGGGACATGACTGGATTTCCCATGTAGCCAAAATGATAATTAGAGATGGCAGCTAACTGAACTATGATAGCAGCAGCTGCAGATCCTTTATGAAAACTAGATGCCAGGAAAGACAAGATAGAATCTATAGGAGCTGAGTAGGGATCTATACCTTGGTATGCTGCCCAAATGGAGAACCTTTTCCATTTACTGGAATATAATTTCCTGGTGGAAGGTTTGTGTGAAGAAATCAGAATGTGTTTGACTGTAGGGAAAAGGGAAACACACCTGGCTGCTTGTGGAACTGGAGCAGCCATGCTGTCAATTTCAGGGTTTAGATAGTAGGATGGAACTGCCCTGATTGATGAATCAGGAGATCTGGAGATGATTCCAGAATCCATGGTTCCTCCAAGAGATAGGGCCACAGGAAGGGGAACCAGACTTGGCGAGGCCAGTAAGGAACAATGAGGATCAGGGTACTCTTCAACAGTTTTGCTTTCTGAATTACTTTTGGAATGAGAGGAAAGGGTGGAAAAGCATAAAGGAGTCCCAGAGGCCAATTGTGGGGCAGAGCATCCCTGGGTGACATCCCATGGGGAATTAGAGCAAAGTAGCTGCTGCATTTGGTGTTCATGTACATGGCGAATAGCTCACAGCAAGGCTGGCCCCATTTGGGAAAAATCTCTTTCACAACTTCTGAATTCAGGGACCACTCATGAGGCATCAGAATTGTTTGACTTGAGTTTGTCTCCTATCACACTGGGCTTCCCCGGGACGTGCGTTGCTACCAGAAAGCATTGAGACCAGAAAGTGTTGAGTGTTCATCGCCCATTTCCATACTCTTAGTGCCTCTCGACATAGAGGGTAAGATTTGGTTCCTCCTTGCTTGCTTATGTACCACATTACAGACATGTTGCCTGATTGAATCACAACTGTCCCAGTGGGAAGAGAACTGTGGAGTGCTTGCAAGGCATATAGCATTGCTCTCATCTCCAGAACAATTATGAGCAAGTGGTTCTCATGATCCTGCCAAGTACCTTGGACCATCATTCCCAGATAATGCCCCCCCCCCCTATCTGGGAGGCGTCCGTGGTCAAGACTGCATTTTCTTGAGGGGGGAGCAAGTGGGCGACCTAAATGAAGTTGATCCGTACATAACCACCATGTTAGATCTTTCTTGCAGGAGTTTGTGATGAGTATTTGGTGAAACAGGGGGAGATCCTGCATTGACCACTGGGCAAATAGTAGCCACTGAAGTACTCTTATGTGCAGATGGGCTAGGGGAACTAAGAGAATGGTGGAAGCCATAGTCCCAAGGACCTGAAGGACTATCCTGGCCTGTACTCTGTCTCTCTTCAGCAATAATCTGACTTGGTCCTGTAACGATTCTATCCTTTCTGGTGTCAGCTTTGCTGTCATGGTGGCTGAATCTATTTCTGAGCCTAAGAATACAATGTGCTGTGATGGAGATAAGGCTGATTTTTTTAGGTTTATTGTAATGCCTAATCTGGCGCATAAGGATAAAGTCTCGTCCCTGGTTCTGTTTAGTTGTTGCTTGGTGGTAGCAGTGAGGAGACATTTGTCTATGTACGGAAACACCTGGAATCCTTGATGTCTCAGGTGAGCTGTTACCACTGCCATGCATTTGCTGAACACTCTGGGGGCTGTAGTGAGGTCAAAGGGCAGTGTTCGAAATTGAAAATGACTAGCTCCCAGCCAAAAGTGTAGGTGTCTTCTGGAGTGCCTGTCCATTTTGATGTGGTAGTATCCATCCTGAAGATCTATTGAGCACATCCAATTGTCTTTCCCGATAAAGGGAAATATCGACTGCAGAGTGATCATTCGGAATTTCAATTTCTTTACAGACCTGTTGAGTTTGCTGAGATCTAGAATTGATTTCCAGTCCCCTGTCTTTTTTGGAACTAAAAGGAATTGTGAGTAAGTTCCGGATCCTATTTGCTCTGTGGGGACTTCTTGGATGACTCTTTTTTGAAGCAATGAGATGACCTCTGATATTGCACGGTCTAACTGAATGGGTGGCACGTCTGATAGAGACCGGTTTACTGGGGGATCGGAAACAAAGGGAATAAGGTAACCTCTGGATATTATGGTTTGTACCCAACGATCTTGGGAAATTTGTAGCCAGGTGCTTGGGTACAGTGAAAGATGATCCCCGACTGCCTCCAGAGATGGACAGTAGGACAATCCTTCAGGGGTGATGGAAGGGACGATCAGAGAAAGTATCTTTATCTCCCTGATGTTGCAGATCTCCTCTGCTGCGAGGGTGGCGTCTTCCATTATATCCTCCTCCTCTGCCACTAGGGGGGGATTGACCTTGTGCCTGAGAGAAACGTTTTTTGGGATTTACTGAACCACATTTTCCCTCCTGTTTGACCCTTGGGATAGGGTCTAGAAGGAAGGGAGAAACAGACTCCAACAGCAGATAAGGTTTTCCCTTCCTGCTTGCACCTGGTCAAAGTCTCTTTTACCTGCTGTCCAAAAAGAGTTGAACCATCAAAGGGGATGTTGGTAAAGGAAGACTTAAAGGATTCTGTGAAGTTACGTAGACGCATCCAGGAATGTCTCCTAAGAGAAATTCCTGCTGTGGCTGCCCTGCTCGCTCTGTCCACTGCATAGGAAATCAGCCTCATGGAGGAGTTAGCTATAGATGTAAGGGGGAAGAGCTGCGTAGATACCTTACCCATGGATCCCGAAGTTACTGAACCCTGAAGGGTATCTCCCAACTCCTTCAGGAGATCCCTCTGAAGTCTAGTAAAATGGGACAGGTAATTCAGCGAACTTAAGGTAAATGCCGCTGAAGAGAAGGTACGCTTTTCATACATATCCATTGTCCTGGACTCCTTATTTGGAGGATGGCTATTAGAAGATGTCTCAGATAACTAATTTTTCGTGGCCGCTGCTACCACCATAGCATCAACAGGAACCCCTTTAGAAATAAAGGACTTATCTTCTGGAGCAGTCATAAATTTGTTTGTCCTCCTCGGGACAGGCTCCACTGTGTCCGGAGAGGTCCAGGCTTTCCGGGATATGACCCCCAAGAGCTGGTTATAAGGCGGTGCCACCCAGGAGGTAGAAGGTCAGGAACCAAAGACCTCAAGGTAAACTGATTCATCCTAAGTAGGGTTAGAGGTCTTCCAATCACCCCTCTGTCTAAAGATTTCAAGGATGTCAGAAAAGGAGACATCCTCAGAGGGTGATCTAGGGGACCCTTCTGACTCATCCAAATCAGTGTCTGATGTGACACACTCAGGTGAGTCAATGTGCTTCCTCTTACAAAGTCTCTTCCGAGGAAGCTCTCTAGTGTGATAATCTGGGGAGGTCTCAGAAGAGGGGACACCTCCAATGGGAGGCTGCTTGAGTCTCTGGTTCCCTACGCTGAGGGGGTGGTGGGGGAGAAGAGGTTGCTGCCGACTGCTGGTGGGACATCGGGTCCAAAGGCAGGGATATGGCACTGGACAAAGCTTTCTCTATTGCTTTGAAGGCCTTTCCACCCCGCTCCAAGACGACCTCCATTCCGAGGAGACGTAAGGTTGGCTCCGAGCAGGAGGGACAGGTTCTGAAGCAGACGTGGGAACAGAGCTCAGTTGAGCTGAAGCACCGAGAGGGAGGGTCAGTTCTGAAGAAAAGCCGGGGTGACTATTCCTCTCTGAGTCGACTCGACAGCGTTGGCTCCCAGATCCCTTGGCTCCAGACTGAGCAGCTGAGGATAGAGTTATCAGTTCCGAGGAAGCAGGAAGAATTCTCAGAACCAAAGGATCCAACACGGAAGAACCCGAAGTGCTTGGTTCCGAGACTGAAGCAGTCGGAGGAGGAGCAGTAGTCTGTAAATGTGATGGCTCCGAAGCCTTTGGGTCCAGAAGAGCTAACTTTTTAGCCAGAGCCGGGTCACAGAGCAGCCTCTTCACCACCCGCTCGATGTCCTCATCTGAAAGTGTCCTGGATGAATGGGTGGAGACAAAAGGAGATCTCCTCCTCTCTAAAATAGGAGACCTCAACGTTGGTGAAACAGGGTCGATAGCTGGTGAATGTCTCGATACCGAAGGTTGCATTGGCACAGAAGAAACTGACGGCACCGAGACAGAAGAAGCGGAATCGGAGCCGGAACTCTTTGGCTCTGTCACTTTACACTTTTTAGACAGCTCGACGCTGGAACCAAAGATTTTCTCTTCACAGTTTTGGGAGCTGTCTGACCAAGTTCCAGCTGTTCCTGGAAGGAACTAGTCATAAGACCCCTGTCTATTAATTTACGTTCCCTCTCATTAAGAACCCTAGTACTGAAGGCATGGCAAAAGGTACAGGGTTCTTGTAAGTGAGCCTCTCCCAGACAGTACACACAGCTAGTGTGACTATCAGTCAATGACATTTTTTGTGAACACTTGTCACATTTCTTGAACCCCGAAGGGTTCCTTATGTTCTCTGTCTTTCTCTTTGGACATGCTGACAAGAAAACAAGGCTAACAACAATTTTCAATAGCATCAACACTAACTATAACTACAGCAAAGTTTTTTTTTTTTTAAAGGAAGAAGGACTAGCACTCAGGGAGGAAAGGCCCTCTAATTTAAACGGGCAACTATGGCCCTCTAACTAAAACGAGCCGTACAATCCTAAAAAGGTGGAATAGGGGATCAAGCACTCAACCACAATCACACAGGTTATAACTAACAACTATTAAAGGTAGAAAGTGAAGAAAAAGGATGGGAAATAATAAGATTTATCAAAAAATCTTCTACTTAGCCAATGAGCCAATAAGGAGACAACCTCGAAGCCTTCACAGCAAATGAGATCTGGGGAATTGCCGTGAGGCACCATGGGATAGGGGTTAGCCTCGAGCCAGTAAATGCTCTCGAGCTTTAGTATCGTACGAGTCAGAGCCGAGAATCAGCTCTGAACCCATCCAGCAAGAATTATGGCGAGATAGGACTACATAACATCTATCATTAACCAGCTGGTTGATATGATTGCAAACACTCATAGATAGATCTACCCATATACCCAGGTCCTTAAATTAATCTACAGTTTCAACCACTGTGTGCTGTATTAAATATTCACCTTTTAATTTATGTCTCCCACATCTTATATGGTTAGTTTTTGATGTATTTATCAGCATATTATTCTCCTGTGCCCAAATAGTCAATATAGTCAAGTTATTTTGCAGACATGCCTTATCTGGAACACATGTAATTTGTTTACCCAATTTCTGGTTGTCTGCATATAGACTGTAGAATAGCTCAGATGAAAAAGTTAGGTCTGAAAGATACAATCTAAACAAGTAAGGGCCTAGGACAGAGCCCTGTGGGACACCCTGATGAAACCAAGAATTTCACCTGTCAGTTGCTGTACAACACTTGCCATGTCCTATTTGTAAACCATACAGCTATCCATCTTATCAACAGTACATCAATACCTAGTTGTTCTAATTTATTGATCAGTGTTTTGTGTATGACCCTGTCACATGCTGAAGTTAAATCTATATAAATTATATCACAGGACAATTTTTCATTCATAGCTGTTATATCGTTATAGAACATCATGTTACAAGTGGTAGTAGAATTATTTTCAACATATGTACGCTGACATATAGTTTCAAGTCCCAATCTATCCAATTCTGACAATAACTTATCCAGTATTAATTTCTCCATTATTTTTCCACAAAATAAAAGAAGACTTAAGGGTCTGTATGACTCTAGGTCTGTCCTCCTCCCCTTTCCCTTAAAGAGAGGTTTAATAAGCACGTCTCCAATCTTGAGGCATCTCCCCATATTTATATGATCTAGTGAATAATAGATATAATGGTACTGTAAGTTCTTGCTGAAGTGTTCTCAGATCATTGTTTCTAATTCCAACTCCTCCAAGTGCTTTGTTTGGATCCAGTTTGTGCAGTTCTTTTTCAATATAATCTAATTTGCTTCCAGTATCTGAGGTTACTTGGCTGTCACTACAACAACATATCACCCCTTTTGTGCAGCCAAACTATTCTGCATAAGATTTTGTAAACAGATCTATAATCTGTTGCATCTGAGTATAAATTTTAGAATCTACACACAGTTTATCAATGTGTATGTCTTTAGTCCTTCCACATCTTCTGTATCTATAAAAAGGTTTCCTATGTGTATTTTGCATCTTACTCACTCCAGTTAGTTTTACATAGTGACTGTTTTGCTTCAATATAATCTGTAATTAACCTTCTGTGCATTGGTTTAGAGATTTCAGTGTGTCAGAATTAACTAGCAACAAATTAACCTTTATAACCCCATGATCACTGCACCATAGGCAAAACCCCATTCCACTTCCTTGCAAGCTGTCGGGCCCCCTCTATGATCCAGGAAACCCATAACATGTATGTAAGCTTACTAGTAGCACTCACTATCCAACCTAATACCGTAATCATGGGCAACTTTAATTATCCGACTATTAACTGGGAGTCATACAATACCAAAAGTGCAGGCATACAGATTCCTGGATTTTGTAATACAAACTGCCTGGATCAGACTGTCAATACATCAGTCACAGGCACAAACATATTGGATCTAGTCCACACTAATATGGAAAAGTGCTGCATATAGTATAATGTCTTCTCTGGTAAGGTCAGACCACAAAACGTTCTCGTTTGAAGTAAAAATGAAACCCAGAACCCCAGCTAACCCTGGAATGTTCAGGAACTACTCTAAGGCTAACTTCCTACTATTAACTGATAATTTTGCACAATTTCAATCCCCCATAAACCCTGAGAAAGCTGCTGCCTACACAGAACTGTTCCCAAATTCCCTATACAAGCTAATAGCTACATAAAGGCAGCTGTAACTACCAGGAAGAAGTACACAACTAACTCAAAAAGCAAGCTACCCTGGTAGAATCACATCAATAGGCTGCACAACAGAAGGAAGAAAATCATGGAAAAAAATTAAGAGGCACTGCACTCAGCAGGATAAAAGTACTCTCATTAAACTAAACAAATAACCCTGAAGACAAAGCATAACAAAGCCAAATTTGAGGTACGTTTGGGCTCCTGGCCAATGACAACCATGAGACATTCTTTAGCTATGTCTGCAACCTCAAAGGCAATACACAACTGTGTACAGAGCTCATTGTAAATGGAGCCACCTATACCGAACCAGAAGATATAGCAAATCTACTAGCAGACAAAATCAGCTCTAACATTACCTCTCTCAACTCCTCAACCTCCCCTCAGGAAATACCCCTCAACCCCCAACAATATCTCAGGATGCCTTCTAAATTGCATGAAACATGACCTATCAGGTCCTCTGGAATTGCTATTTAACTCTAGCCTTTAAACAGTCTTTATATGTCAAGAATGGAGAACAGCAACAGTTATCCCTCTGCACAAAGGTGGTGGGCTACCTACAGACCCTGGAAACTACAGACCCATAAGTTTCACTCGTCTCATATACAAAGCCATGGAAATAATTATCAGAGAAGTGATCGATAATGACATAGGAAACTTCCAAATACTGGGCCCAACCTAATCTGGTTTCTTCAATGGCAGGTCATGCCTACTCATCCTGGTGGACTCCTTTAAGAAGGTCACCAAAGCAATGAATGAGAGTAAAATGGTTCATACTGCTTACCTTGACCTGGCCAAAGCATTTAACACAATACCCCACTCAGGCACTGTTGACAAACACAGGAGGGAAGGTATAAACCCTTACGTCACTTGGTGGATAGCCAGTTGGCTCACAGACAGGACCCAAAAATTTAGAATTGGGGAGTCCACCTCTACAAAGAGGCCATTCACAAGCAGTGTCCCTCAGAGATTGATCCTGGGCGCTCTTTTCTGGCATTTACTTCTCTGAAGTTAATGCCAATGTCAAGGGCCTCTGGCTGACTAAATTTGCAGATGATTGCAAATTAGGAGCAGTCATATAATCCCCCAGTGACACAAATGTTCTCCAGGAAGGGCTGACACAGATAAATAAGTTGTGTCAGAGCTTTGGATTAAAACTAAATGTCAAGGAATGCATAATATTATCTGGGAAGTCATTAACCCCTGGTAACTATCATATTGACAACACACCCCTAAGAATCGACCCAGTAGTCAGGGACTTGGGGACACACACAGACAATTATCTAGCCTTTGACCATCACATATCTACAGTACTGAAGAAATCATTCTGTTGTGCAACTTATAAACAAAGGTATGGCATCTGCGTCCAAGGAGATCATTGTTCCACTATTTTCAGCATTCATCAGCACTGTCCTTGAGAACAGTGCCCCCTTTGGTATGTACCTAAATAGGCACATCCAACAACTGGAATATCTACAGAGGGACCTCACTAATATAATACAAGTCATAAGTAACATGTCCTGTGGAGACCACCTCAAAGCCCTATCCCCATATTCTGTCTCCTACAAGTTATTGAGGGGAGATCTATGCCTGGCATTCAAGCATTGTCAGACCCCACCCTGATGGACTTAATGCATATCCACAAAACAAACAGGAGCAGAATCACCCATTTTAAAGATGTAAACCTTACATTTGATATAAATAGGACCTGCTAGACAGAGACAGAGATAGAGAGATGTATGCATCCCAGAGACTACCCCTTCTCTGGAACAATCTCCTCATCCATGTAAAGAAGAATACCTCTCAAATCCAATGCAAGTATTACTTGGACAATTGGATGGAGAACAGGAAATCCATCTCTGGTTTGGCACCTATGTCTCTAATGGACACAGGAAGCCTGTAAATGGTTTATCTCTCAGGCTACTACTTGTAATTGTTTCATCTCCCAAGTCCCTGCTTATACTTATCAAGGGCACCAGAACTTGTCGGAGATTTGGGATGCATGTCTAGGCTTAAAAAGGCCCTCGTGGTCATTAGCCTTGCACACACCTATGAACTTATGTCTGCAGTTGCCATGTGAATCTGCTGTGGTAGTGGACTATGTCGCACTGTTGTATTGCTTGTCACTGCATGTCACTTGGTTTTCACAATGTGAGTTAATGCAAATTTGCTTCTATTTTCCACCTGATGTCACCCTGTCAAGTGGCCATGGCTTTTGGAGGGGCTCCTGCATGGTGCAGGAGGGACACAAACATGTTTCTCTATGTCCTGCACTGACATCATCATTACCTATTGGGAGAACTTCTGTGAAGGCTCCAAGTACAAGGTGAATGCCTTGCACTGCCTTGCCAGAGTACTAAGTAATGCCACGGGCATCATCTGCTCTGGTAATCAGTGCTGGCATCATTACAGTTCCCTAAACAGGTGCCACCCTCACCTCCTCCACCAACAGGAAGAATTGGTTAGGAACAGATAGACAGCACTTGACAGTAAGTATAAGTACCTGTAATTGTCTACATATAAGTGGGCATTCTTGTACAGTTATATGCAGTTACTATTGTTCATGGGCATATTTGTTTCTCTTTTATCTGATTTTAGCACCTGGTGAGACTGAGGAAATTTGGCTGACATGTCAGAGTAGGTATGCATGCCTATCCCAGCATCAGGTATATATATATATATATATATATATATATATATATATATATATATATATATATATATATATATGGGAACACTACTAAATCTCGAACTTTTGAAATCTCGAATTTCAAAAGCTTGAGACCATGTAGCCGAAACCCCACATTACCGAATGACCAGAAGTGCGAAATTCAAAATCCCGATGTTAAGGGATTTTGAGTTAGTGCTTCTGGTGTTGCGGTTCAGGTAAGTATGTGTGTGTAAGTGTGTTTGTGAGGGGCTTTAGTGTGTGTAAGTGTGTGTTATGTCTGTGTTGTGTGTGTGTGTGTGTCTGTGAGGGGCTGTAATGTGTGGGTGTGAGTTTGCCTTGTGTGTATGTTTGTGCAATCTCGGAGTTAGAATATTAAAGTAGGGGGGGTGTGGGGGGCAAAGCCCTCCACATGGGGGGTGCAGGGGGCGTAGCCCTCCAACTTATCTTTAGTGTAGGGTGGTTTGTTTGGTTATGGGGGAGGCTGTGTGTATGTTTGTGTGTGTGCTGTATGTATGTAGTACTTTCGCGATTTTGAATTTTGCGCTTTTAACATTTCGGTAATGTGGGGTTTTGGGCTTGTAGTCTCAGTATTTTGGGCTTCGGGATTGTGTAATTTCGGGATTTAGTAGTGAATCTATATATATATATAGATATAAATAGATATATATATATATATATATATATGAGATTGTCTTAGTCACCCTGCTTAACTACCCATGTTTGCAGTGCTGATGATTAGTTTCACCATTATTTAAAGCCTTGCATGTCTGGAATTATTCTATTGTTCCTCTTACTGCCTGGTATTCCTATCAGTGTCTTGGTAATGCAGACTGGGCTGACAGTGGGTGCGCAATCAGTATCATGGATGCTGTTTGCTTTGGTACATCTACAGTTGGCCTCCTTCAGTGCCCCACTCCTACCTGTCTACCATGCCACTAATGAAAAATCCCCTTGCCAGTCTGCCATGGGTTACTGTTACACTGACTATTCAACTGCCTGTGTCTGTGTCAGATGTACTTGGCAAACTATGAGCAGTCAGCTGTCAGGATGTTAGATGTCATTCCACAATGACTGTCATGTGACATGGTAAAATATTACCACAGGGTTTAGATATTCTGTGTGAATTTATTTTCGTATTCTGAGGTGATGTATACATGGCATAGTCCCACTTGGTGCCATGCATGTCAACATCTAGCAGCCCAAGAATGCCATCTTCTAAGCTCTTTACACAGGTGGTTGCTTCCGCCCTGCTTCTCTGCCTCTTGCACTCACACTGTTCATAATAATGGACTATACCATTGTCTTACACATAGCTGACTGGTTAGTTGGCAATTAATCTTACCCCATGTGGCACACGCATGAGTCTGTACTACACTTATATCAGGCCTTTGTATCACATTTATTTTGCCATTGCAAAGTTAATTGCATTTTATTTCTCCAGTGCCTATATGGCCAAGCAGTTTAGCACACACTACTGATACTTGCTTTTGCTTTTGTTTTTTCACTTTATTGCTATCATCTTCAGTTTTTTTTTATTTGTTGTTTGTTGTTTTGTTTCTCTTCATTTATGTTCATATTTTATGCTTTATCTGCCACTGCACTGGATGACGTTTGGCAGTGACCACAGTGCTGTGCACCTGACTATCACCTGCAAGGTCCCCAGTGGCTTCCAGGCCCACTTCTTTGCAGGATGACAATGATCATGCTGCAGAGGCAACCTGGATGGCTGGCTGGTACCCTTTGGTGTTGTTCCTGCAGTGGGTGGTACAGCCTTCCAATTGCAAGGTGTCACAAATCAAGGGGGTCCCACTGGGCCAACAGGCAGAAAGCAGAAAGCCTGATGATGGCTTTGATGGACCAGCGGCTGGACACTTGCACTGGTAGCCTGCACTACATCCTCGTATGACTGGCGGTATTGCACAGCTGCATAGGCCTGACCAGGAGTGTCTGAGCCCAGCCAAGAATGTTTGATTGAATAGATGCTGGTATGCCTTGCTTTGCATCTGTATATTTTGCAATTAATGTTTTTCAACTGTTTGTATGAACTCAACTGCTCTGAGTACTACCCCAACTGTACTTTTAAATACTTGTTAGCTTGTTCGAACTGCATGCTCTGTGTGTATTACCCTATCATTTAAATGTCTTGCTTACCCCTTCACTATTTTTTTTCTTGTCCCCACTGTTCCTACATTTGAAATTCTATCCTACACTAATACCTTATGAACATACCTACCTGGTGAAAGAACTCCCTGCAAACCAAATCCATACAACTCCTCTGTAGCGTAAAGACTTGCTGTCCTGCTTAATGAACCCTGTTCACTAGGAGGCAAGAAAGTATGTGCTATCAAATAAAGTGGTAATATTTAAACACTTGCCAAATATCTAGTGTATGTATTATATGCTACCTTAGCCAGGACACCCAGCAGCCATTCTCCCCTCTCTATCCCCTAGCATTTTGATGCTTTATCACTCCTGTGCTGTCTCCTGAAACTATCCTTAGGAGGCTTCCCAAACCTTGAAACATCTCTCTCTGCTCACTTGCCTCTGTTGTTATAACTCTATCTCACCACTAGATGGCATTCCAAACTAGGATAGCACCTAAATCTTCCATCCTTCCCTATCTCCAGAGAATTTAACGTTCTGTCCCAGGCTTGTGGACTGCCTTCCTGCCCTATCTCTACCTGCTACTTTCTGCTAGCTTTGCTCTCTGCTACCACTTACCTTCATGACCACTATTACCTATCTCCCTAGACCTACTCCTTCTCAACTAAGGTACCCAGTACTTAGCTGCTTACTGTTAGGTTTTTGCTGACTTACTCAATTACCTGTCTGAACCCGCTCCGTTCACCCTGCGGACTCACTCCGCTCCCCTAACCTACCCCCAATTCCCACACACCCCCAGGGGTCCTAACCATAAACCTCCTGTGGCCACACCCCTACTCCTACTCAACCAATCTCATCCTCCTACTCATTACATCCTAACAACCCAAACTCACCACTTAAAGATACTCATTACTTCTAGTAGTACTTAACCAATTTACAAACTCTATATCCCAACTTACTACTAAAGCTTGCAGTACCTCCCCACTCTCTTCCTCTTAAAGATACCTTACCCCAATTTATTTATTTACCTAACCTATCACCATGGCCTCTAAACCCAGACTCAAATACCAACTACTATTCCCCTTAATTGCCATCTTACCTTTACTAACTATAACCTATGTACTAACTAAATATGAACACCTGACCTTGAATAACTACAGTCAGTCCCTTACACAAGCAACCTTGACAGACCTACTACCTTACCATAACTACATTAATATTACCTCAACACCCACCTATTTAGTACCAAAGTTTCATCGTTTAGTCCACATCAACTATGACCAACCCAAGAAAACAAAATACACACCCTGTAAATTCCTAAATATCATACACAGAATTAAAAATGCTAAACTTCTAGATGGTGACATCCATCCAAACCCTGGCCCCAACACTACAACCACCACTAACCCTCCCAAACAAAATCACTCTACTTCTCAAACCATCACAAAAGTATCAAACTCCCTTCTCATAGCTCACCTCAATATACACAGCCTAAACAATAAAGATGCCCACCTCCATGCCCTCTTAGATATCCACTCCTTCGACATCCTTTGCCTAACAGAGACCTGGTTAAAACCTGCAAAACTGGACAATGAAATCACCCCACCAGGATACAATATCATGAGATTAGATCGTATAACCAAAAGGGGCAGGGGTATAGCAATAATATACAAAGCAGATTTGCAATTAACACCAATAAATGTGCACCTACCTTCTACAAGTAGAACAGAAATCCTTATTTCTAAACTCCAAATCAACACCCACAAATCAATCTATATAATATGCGCCTACCTCACTCCTGGTAACAACATAACCATCCTGGAAAGTATTATTTCCTGGCTGTCAACCAACTACCCACAAGAAAACGTAATACTGGGTGACTTTAATATTGACTGGAATACCTGCATCTCAGACAACCAGACTACCCACATAAACCTTTATGGTTTTTCTCAAACTATCACCTCCCCTACCAGGATCCATAAACCCAACAACAAAGAAACAACTTTAGACAGGATACTAATAAACAGTCAGCCCCTTTTTATGATACAGGAATCCTTCCTGATGATATCAGTGATCACTCACTGACCTACATAATCAGACAAAAAATTAATACTCATAAACCAACCTTATATAAAACCATTCAGTCCAACAAAAACTTTAACCCTATTAACTTCCAAACTAAACTGAAAGCATGTGACTGGTCACCCCTAAAATACCTCCAATTAGACAAAGCTGTATCCTACTTTAATGCCAAATTCTTAGAAATCTTGGACCATCATGCCCCATCCCGCTCAATGAGAAATAGGATAAAAACTGCTCCATGGCTAACAAAAGAGACAAGGCACAAAATTATACAGAGAAATAAAATCTGGGCCAAATGGCGAGCAACTAAAAACCCTGCTAATCATCTAACATATAGACAGTTGAGAAATGTCACCAAAAAGTCTATACTACTACATAAAAGGAACTTCTGTCACAACAACCAGCAAACCCATCAACATAAACCACAAAAGTTCTGGGCAGGCATTAACAGACTCCTCCACCCAGGACAGTCCAAAACTCCCACCCCTACAGGATCCAACTATGAAAGTTCAAAGCATATCGCTAATGCCTTCAATACCTTCTTTACTGAAGCAGTCCAAACTCTCGCCAACTCACTACCTCCTGTTAACACATATCTATCATCCTCCTTGTCGACTTTAACACCATAATTTAATTTACAACCAGTCCCAACGTCCCTCATCTGCACTCTTATTCATAAAATAAAACCTTGCACCCCCTCAGCTGACCATCTACCAGCAGAATATCTACAGATAGCTGCAGCAGCAATATCCTTTCCTATTTCCATCCTTATAAATAGAACCATCACTGAAGGAACAATACCATCTATCTGGAAAGTCTCCCATATTATCCCACTCCACAAAGGAGGCAACTCAACTGAACTCTCAAACTACCGTCCAATAGCTTTACTCTCCCCTTTATCTAAAATTATGGAAAAATGTATCCACCGCCAACTACTAGACCACCTACTGAAAAATAACTTACTAGCTAACTGCCAGCACGGCTTTAGGCCTCACCACAGTACCACCACAGCCCTCCTGTCCTTTTCTGACTGTATTAACAATAACCGAAACAACAATACTCTATCCTCAGCACTCTTTATTGACCTATCAAAAGCCTTTGACATGGTCAACCATCAACTTCTCTTGAACATAGTTGGTTCTCTCTCACTAGATATACAGGCTTTACAATGGTTTAAATCCTACCTTAAGAATAGGCAACAGGCTGTGCTCTGGGAAAATAATCTATCCTCTCACCTTCCTATTACCCTAGGAGTCCTTCAAGGCTCTATCCTAGGCCTTCTCCTATTCTCAATTTTCATAAATGATCTCAATCTGATCATTCCTCAAGCTACATGTATCCAATATGCTGATGACGCCACACTAATATGCTCAGCTACCTCTACATCTCAACTTCAGGCCACTACCCAAACAGTGCTTAACAGCATAGAAAGATGGTTCTTACAGCATAGCCTCCTCCTGAATCCTAAAAAAACAAAACTACTACTTTTCACACCTACACAAAGCCCCCCCCCCCAATTCACTTCACAGTTATATCTAATGATGGTATCATTATATCTCCTGACCCAACTACCAAGCTCTTAGGGGTTACAATAGACCATAATCTTAGCTCTGACATACATATTAACACAACAATAAAAACAGTAAACAGAAAATTAGGCTCCCTCTGTAGGATTAAACCCTTCCTTACCCCAACAGCTAGAACAACTATTGCCCTCACCCATCTAATTTCCACCCTCCTCTATGCCTGTCACATCTATACCCACCTATCAAGAAACAACCTTAACAAACTAGCTACCTCCTACAACAATATTGCCAGATTTGCTACTGGTTCCTCATTTAGAACTCACCACTGTCAAAACCTAAAACAACTAGGATGGCTAGAACTTCATAATCAACTCCAAATTAAACAACTTACTATCACCCATAATATCCTGTATCTTGCAAAAAAGTCTCCTATACTTACTAGCCTTCTTACCCCCTATAGTAATTTGACAACCCTTCGCTCAGCCAATAAAGTACTGGTATCCACAGTCAAATCCAAAAATAAGGCCGGTGACTCTCTGTTCGCCAACACTGTTGGCAAATCCTGGAACCTCCTTCCCTATGAACTCTCATCTCTCTCCTCAGTGAAAATGTTCAAAAAACAACTCAGACAACACATTTGTAACCACTGGTTATGCCCATGTAGTAACTCAGACTAATCTTACCACCACTTTCTCTGTAGCCTCCCTACATTTCCATTTGAAATTTGATTCCAACTCTCTCCAGGCCTCAAACAGTAGACACATCTTTACTTTTTTTTTAGTATTTATAACAGTTGCACTCACATAATCTTTTTCTAATTGTGTACTTGCATAGCTATCAGCAGTAATCTATTTATCACATAAAAACATCCATATAAACTGTCTTTATACTTCCTACTACATGCTTCCCTTAAGATGCTATGCTACTATAAGATAAATGGTACAACTCTCTGCTAATTACTGCTCCTTGAGCTGTTACATTTATTTGTGTATTTTTTCTTCACCTCTCTTTCTTATTCTGTGCCACTTTAAAATAGTTTGTTGCTCTATCTGTTTCTTATCCTCTGCTCCTTTAATAATAATATTTGTCTATATAAAATGTGTATTCTTCAGCTCAAAATAGTACTGTACCGTAAGTTGTTACAGAATTATTTACCTGTACTTGAAGTTGTAAGTTTTGCTTATGTGGAGCTTTTCTCCCCGGGCCTCTACTGAAAATGGTCATATATCCAGTTAGACTAGCCCGGTCAACAAATGTAAAATAAAATAAAAAAAATAAATAAATAAAATAAAAATAGTCAAGGAAGTGACTGACTTCTGGTTGGGTGCAACACTGTACAGCTTGACAGTCAGCTGTTACTCTGCCCTGGCTTCCATCATAGTTTTTCCTTTCCTTGCATATCAATTCCCTCCCAGCTTATACTCTTATCCTCTCTATCACAAGATGTCTTCCCTCTGTTTGTCTGTGTATCTGTGTAACTCCTTTGCAGTCCCATTTGTGTCAGTACCTCCTCTGTCAGTCTTTGTCTGCCTTTTGTGTTGTTCTGTGTGCCCTTGCCACCATTCCCTTTGTACCTAAACCTTCCCCATGCCACCTTTGGCCTCTGTCCTTCTTGACAGTATAAAAAAAGGGGCACATTTTCCACAACCCCCCCAATATCACTCTTCCTTTCTTCTTGCTCTTCTGTGTGTTCCTTTGATTGTCCTTTCCTTTTCTCTTTGTTTCTACCTTATACACTCATTTTCTTACCATTTATAATACAAATATTGTAGGGACTTTGTGGATAGGTCTTATCGGGGCTCTTAGGTGTGCTTATTGCAGCCTGTCATTGCAAATGTAAAACACATCTTTGCAAGCATGCTACATGTATGTTATTGGGCCCATGTGGTCATGTGACCTGCCATACTGCTATCCAGGTCTTTCCTTCACTTGTTCTGTTTTCACCAGTGAACCGACTACTTAATCAGACTCAGTTGTGTAATGTCACTCTTACTGCATACTTAATCTCAGGCCATAACGCACTACTTTGACTGCAATATTTTCTGATATGCAGCTGCATTACCAGCTTTTTGAATTTCAAACAATGTCAAGTAATGTAGTGCTAACCATGGTGTGTTTTAAACAGTTACCAAACATGATGGTATTTAGTCATAGTTTGGTCCTGTGATCTTCTACAGAAAACAACACACACTATGGTGCAATGAGCATGTGCCTTTACGCTGATAATAGCAGTTTCATAAAAGGCTCATGGGCAAAGGTTTCTACAGATAAGGCTGTTTAGGAAATTCTGTTAGGTTTTTAGATTTACCAGTTTACAATGGCAAACAGCATACAATAGTGCACTGAAGCTGAGGATTGGTTTGAGCTTCAGTCCTCACCACTTACGTGTGACCTCATCACCTGCAGGTTCAAAGGGTGGCGTCACTGAACATCAGACATACCTAAAGGAGTCTCTGACCTAGACCTGCTTATTGATTTGTTGCCCTTATGGCAATGCTACAAATTATGCCTGGGGCTGTAAGGAGGTCTCCATGTGAAGACCTACCTACTGCTGTTATTTTTTTTATGCCAAAAACTTTTCTTTCTGCCAGCAAGTAGCCACGGTGAACCTATGACACTTGTGACAGCTCTCTCTTTCCTGAGACAGTAATGGCAAAGGTGGTGTTGGCTAGTAATCTAATGTGTATATACACACTTGTTATGCTGTTTAAGAATGCAAATGCAAGATAGAATTTTGCTGATTACAGCAAGGACTGAGATCTAAACCGTGTCTGTGGGAGAAAAAGAAGTGGAGAGCTACAACCACACCTCTCAACTTCTTTGTTCTAGAAATACAGACAAAGCCAAAAATAATGTAACACAAAGAACCAAAATCAGGTACAATTTTTAAACATTACTGTAACGCATTAGAAAACAACTGTAGTGGTGGTGCTGCGGTAGCGTTGTCACCTCACAGTAAGACGTCGTCCTGAACGATTCTCAACTAAAGCGTCTTCTGTGTGGAGACATGCGTGAATGGGGTTGTGCGTCAGGGCTGGCAACTCGGCACGTAAAAATCTACTGCCAATCATTAGCAGACCGGAGTTCCGCTGTGGCGACCCCTAAAAGCCGAAAGACACAACAACAACAACTGTAATTCATTAGAAAGTTAACAGTATTTTGTGAATAATAAGATGCATGAAACTGTAAAATATGGCATTAATGACAAAAAACAAACAAAAAAAATTTTTACAATGGTTAGGACAAAAATATGAGGCAAAACAAGGATGTTCTGCAAAATCAGGGAGAGTTGAGAACTATGGCTCCAGACATCCAGGCTTATATACATCTCACCCATTGCACCATGTCACATGTCAATATTGGAGTGCAGATGTAATGCAGGACAAAAGAAACCGCCACATTCTGACTGGTAATGAAAATGCACTCCAAATCAAAGACCCAACAAGGAAGGTTCTTGATGTTAGATCTTTTATTTCTATACATCACTGCTGAAGGCAGTGCATGGGCACATTAAATGAAGCGTGACATTATAAAAAACATTATGTTTTAATTACATGATCATGTGAACTACTGTAACAATGCATTAAAAAGCATACTATGTTAATAGTTACTTCATTAATTTTTAGAAGTTAGTATGAGTCAACAACAACCTTAAAGGCTCACCAGAAAACAGTGAGTGTTCTTTATCTCTGCATTATGGCTTTGTCAGTTTTGACACTTCTACTGCTGTAGCACTTGCCTTTGGTCATGGTCACTTTCCCAATTAACAAATGAATGAATAAATAAGTAAAATAAGCAAAAAATTAAATAAATCAAGATACAACATGTGAACAGACAATATGGTGCAAATTAAAATGTGTTGACACCCTCCAAGACATGGTATTTCAAATGCTTCACCATGTGCATTAAATGTCTTTAATAATCCCTGATCTTACATAACTTTACCTGAATTAAATGCCCTACAGTATGAGCAAACATCCTCTGCATGTTAAGGGGTACAGTATCTGATGACATAATTACCTGGCAGGGCACCATACAAAATGTGTTTGTCTTCTCCAGCATCAGACGTAATGTGGTGTTTTGGGACCTTAATTAATCTTTCAGTGCTTCAGAAGAGTGAGATAGCCAACAGTGTAATAATACATACACTACTAAACAGGATGTCTCCCAAAGAAAGTCACTGCCACTGGAAAGCTAAAAGATATTTCCTCAAGATGAAATGACCATGGAATTGATTATTTGAGTCAGCAATGCATGACAGGGTGGGGGAAATTTGTCCCTACAAAATACTTATTTTACTTGTCAAATATTGCTTCAGACTGCTGTCATCATAGAAAACAAATCTTGAAAAAAGTGGCATTATGGTACAGCAAGGAAGCCATTACTGCAAAACACAGTGCAATTGTTTGCCCACTTTCTACATACCCTATGACTGTGCTTTATTATTGCCTTGCATAGTGTGATGTAAGTGACTCTTGACACTTCACAGAATAGTGCTTAACTGTCCCATTTCCTTTCAAAATGTAATATGAGTTAGAACTTGTAAACCATTTATTGAAACAGTGTTACCTGTCCCACAGCATTTCAGAGAACATCATGTGAGTTAGTTAACCTCCATTCTTTGCAAACAACTGAACTGCAATTATTCCTACTCTTAACAATATCACAAGGTAAAGACCACATCAGACTTTACAGAACAAAAGCTAATACATCACTTTGAAGGAATTGTCTGGTATAAAACTATTTCATGAAATAATACAATACAAAACAGTACAGGATGTCTCAATCAAGGATATTATCTGCATATCTGTAGCACCCTCCATCTGCACTTTCTCTTTATTTGCTATACTTCATCAACATTTCTATTATACAACGACCCCCCCCCATTAATATTCAAAAACGTGCACGCTGATTGGTCACTGTGTACGTTGTAAATCAGAGTTATAGTAATGGAAAAAGGTC
The DNA here is from genome assembly GCF_019279795.1 of Protopterus annectens. NCBI lineage: Eukaryota > Metazoa > Chordata > Ceratodontiformes > Protopteridae > Protopterus > Protopterus annectens. The sequence continues at coordinate 1,620,037,231 of NC_056728.1, read as the reverse complement.
CGGTCGCCCGGACTTTTTCCATTAGTATAACTCTTTTTGCTTCACACTGTCTCGCTATGTTAAACGAGTTTAACATACCGAGACAGCTTTAAAAAAAGCAACGGGGAATCTCTGTTGCTTTTTTTAAAGCTGTCTCGCTATGTTAAACGAGTTTAACATAGCGAGACAGTTTGTAAAAAGCAACGGAGATCTTGCTTTCTCCATTGCTTTTTTTCAAAACTGTCTCGCTATGTTAAATGGGTTTAACATAGCGAGGCAGCTTTAAAAAAGCAATGGAGATTCTTTGGATAAACCCATTTAACATAGCGAAACAGTTTTTAAAAAGCAACGGAGATCTTGCTTTCTCCGTTGCTTTTGCCCACAGCTCTGATGTACTGTGTAGGCATACGCAGTACATCAGAACTGCCGCAGAATACTAGACAGCTGCGGAAGGGCAGCAAGGAGGCATTATACAATGCCATTATTTAAGAAAAGTAATTTTTTTTTCTTAAATAATGTCATTGTATAATAGCAATAACCCACTTCTGGGTGTGGGTAATGCTGGATTTACCCACGGTTGGCTTTGTTTGGCCACTCAGGCTTCGCCCTCGTGACCAAACCACACCAACCGTGGGTAAATCCAGGATTACCCACACCCAGGCGTGGTTTATTGCTATAATAACACATTGGGGTACAGAGTTTAGGGTGGCTTGTCCCACAAGCCAAAACTTTTTTTCTCTGTTTCATGGGGGGTTTTTTTGTTTGTTTTTTTGTTTTTTACTATAGATTTTTTTGTGATATCAGTTTGATATTTCTATGCTCAGTGTATTGAAGTGAATCGAAATATGACACAAGGGGGGTATTTATGTAAGAGAAGGAATGAATCATTGTTGCGGTTACATATCTTTCTGCCTTTTAAACCATGATGTGTGTGGATTACTAACACTAGTTCGTAACGCCGCATTACTCATCATAGCATCCAGCATAACAAAAAGAAGAGTACAGTTCTACAAGAAAAACGTACCACAAACAGTGGATATTCTAATGTATCACTGTTGCCGTAGTCTAAACTATACAAGTTATATCCTTCTCTAGGATATGACCACCAGCCAGCATTGAAAGCTTTAGGGCAACTTTCATACACCCAAACTGCCACTGGCTCGAGCAGAGACATTTACAAGGCAGTTCTGGTGCTTTCTTGTCCAGAGAAGGGAGGTTACAATGCTGAAAGGAAAGATGCTAGGAAAGGAACAACCAAATTAAAAATAAATGCAACCATATACATAGGATTATGGTCATATTCTGCCTGTTATAAACTCGAACCCAGAACCTACTACACATAGGTTCATAGGTAGGTACTAAGCTATTGGCCCTAGGGCCTATACAAACACAGCCAAAAAGGTACCCTGGCTTTTGCCACCCAAGAAAATTATTTTCCTGTGCCACTGTCGAGCAGAGCCACAGAAGTGATCCCCAGGGTGAATTTCCTATTTCCCATCCAATCATCAAGATTTTTCTTGAAGAGTATTAATGAGGAGCTTTGTTTGATATAGATAGGTAGTTTATTCCAGAGTATGGGAAGTCTCTGGGACAGGAATCTATCCCTCTGGCATGTTCTGTTTATTGTGGTGACATGGTTTAGGTCCCTAGAGCGTGTAGCTCAGAGGGATTGGGACTTCTTTAAGTGGAGCATGTCCAACAGCTCTGGGTTTGACGTAGCTTTGTATGTTAGGCAGAGATCGCCTCTGAGTAGGCGATATGCAACGGAGCAAAGCTGGAGTTTTTTGAGATGGTCTGCGTAGGGCATCTGTTTGAGGCCAGTAATCCTCTTTGTGAGGTATTTTTGCAGCCTTTCCAGTTGTTGTAGATGTCTTGTGAGGTACATACCAAAAGGGGCGTTGTACTCTATAATGGGTCTAATGAGTGATGAGTAGAGGGGAACAATGACCTCTTTTTTTCTGGATGAGAAATGTTTTGTGGTGAGGTGTGCCATGTAAAAGGATTTCCTGACTACTGTGGTGATGTGATTGTCAAAGGAGAGACTACTGCCCACCTGTGTCCCAAGGCCTCTTATCACACATTCGGTGTTATGTATACTACCACCTATGCTGTAGTTCATGGGTACAGAGTTTTTACCAAAGGGGATGACAATGCACTTTTTGGCATTGAGCTTGAGACCATGGCTTTGACACCAGGCATCTGTCTCAGTGAGGCCCTTTTGTAGGATGTCCACATCATTAGGAGTTTCATTTATGGCTCCTAATTTGCAGTCATCTGCGAACTTCGTTAGCCAAAGACCTTCTGTGTTAGTCTGTACTTCAGAGAAATAGATACCAAACAGGAGAGGACCCTGGACTGAACCCTGTGGTACTCCACTCATCACTGATCTGAAATCAGATTTGGAGTCTGCTACTTTCACAGTGTGGGTTCTGTCAGTGAGCCAGTTGGCAACCCATCTTGTGACATAGGGATTTATACCTAGTTTAGTGAGTTTATCTATAATTGCAGAGTGGGGGATGGTGTCAAAAGCCTTGGCAAGATTTAGATAGGCTGTGTGAACCACCTTACCCTCGTCTACGGCTTTGGTGACCGCTTCAAAGAGGTCTATCAGGTTTAGGAGACATGATCTGCCTTTTACAAACCCGAACTGGGTGGGGTCCAGAGTTTGGAGATTACCAATGTCTTTGTTTATAAGTTCTATGATGATACGTTCCATGGCTTTGCAGACCAGGCTCATCAGGCTAATGGGGCGGTAGTTCCCAGGGTCCGTGGTGGCTCCCCCCTTGTGGAGTGGGATAACCGTCGCTGTGCGCCATTCAGTGGGCACAAAGTCAGAGGTGAGGCTATGATTGAACATGGTACTTAGGTGGGGTGCCAGCTCGTTCTGTAGTTCGTGTAGAACGCAGCCTGGGATGTTGTCTGGTCCCATGGATGCTGTGTGTTCTTGGCTTTGGAGAGTTCGGTTTTTACCTGTGCAGCCGTGATTACAGGAACTTTGCATTCTTCCGGTATAGAGATGGGCTCTTTAGGGGGTGAGAGGGGGGTAAAGTTAGCACTGATCCTAACTGCTACGATGTTGGCAATATCAGTTGCGTCTGTATATTTAGTGCCACTGTGCTGTAACGCAGAGCAGATCTGAGTGTTGCCATTGAGATTCTTGACATAGTTATAGAATGCTTTGTGGTTGTCTTTAGAATCAATGGCAATTTTGTTTTCATAACTAGCTTTGGAGGATTTTATCAGGGATCGCAGCTTCTTACTGAGGCTGACCAGGGAGCTCCTCCACTCATGGGATTTTACTCTCTTTTGCAACAGTTTCTTCCTTCTGTTGTAAAGTTTGTTTATGGCAGGGGACCACCAGATTGGCTTCCTTTTTTTGGAGGACAGCGTCTTGGTTCTGTTTGGGATAGCATGAACCAGGCACTCGTGTAAGTGCTTATAAAGTGCAACTGTGTAGGATTTAGTAGTCGTAACTGCATTGTCCATCTGCATGGGTGTCATGAAGTTCACCACTTCTGTCTTAAGAAGCATGAAGTTGGCTTTGGAGAAATTTTTTACCATGGTTTCCTTAATGGGGGGTGGGGGCAGGATGTGGATATCTAGGGTAATTAGTTTATGGTCGGATCGGACCAATGAGGCGTTGACTTCAGGTGTGGAACACCGGTCACTCATGTTGGTAATGACTAGATCTAGGATATTGTTGCCCCTGGTGGGGGTGTGGATAAGTTGATCCATGGCACTGGAGTTTATGAATTCCAGAAAGCATTGAGCAAAGGAGTTGGTACATGAGCAGTTTTCCCAGTTAATGGTGGGGTAGTTGAAATCGCCCATTATTAGGGTGTTTGGTTGAACCCTAATATTTTCCAGTACATCAAGAAAAAAGGAGTGGGAATCCTGGGGCATGGTGGGGGATCTGTTGCAAGCTACAATTTGGATTGCAGTTTTGCCCAGAGTTAGTTGCACTTGGATAACCTCAGCTGCATTATGCTGAACATCTAGCCTGGAGGTGTGGATATCCTTAATGAATATGGACACACCTCCGCCTTCAGTGTTCCGGTCCAGGTTACATGGCCGAAAAGTGTGGTATGAGTTATAGCCTGGTAGTGTAGGGGTGCTCTACCACACCCTGGCACTATATACAAAAACAAAGGAAGAGGGCTGGAGGGGGGATGGCTACTGAAACAGTGATCTATTACATCTGCTGTTATGGTAAGCTTACTTATACATCTGTACTGTGCTCAACATTCAGATCACTGATGCAGTAGCCTACATTATATGAGTATAGTACTACAGCTAATACATATATAGGCAGCAGGAAGAAATTCAAGCATCTAGGAGTCTTTGGAGAATTCTCCTTGAAACCCTTTTCTGGACATATTAACGGAATCCAGTTAGTAATGCTTTGTGAAAGTATGTACCGAGGACCAAGTTGCTGCCTCTCTAGAGTATTCTAATACTTCTATAGTCCATCCCTTTACAACAAGCCACAAATGAAGTCAAAGCCCTGGTATAATGGACCCTAACCATGCCTGGAAGTTGAAATAGCATGAGACAATCATCTGAAAATTGTCTGCTTTGACACTGGTTGCTCTTTTTTCTTATTCTCATAGAAGATAAACAACTGATCAGCTTTCCTGAAGAGTATACGTTTGTCCAAGTAGTATCTAAGCTGCCTGTGGACATCTGGAGTATGCAAGATTCTCTCCTCCTTATTTTTATGCCCTGGAAAGAATACAAGGAGATTAATAGTTTGTCTGAAACCACTTTATTCATAAAAGAAGCATTTGTTTTCAAAGAATCCCTCTCCTTATGGAAAATGTGGTAGGATTTACTCACCATAACAGCCTGTAACTCAGATGCTCTTCTAGCAGATGTCAGAGCAATGAGTAGTACAGTTTTCCATTTTCAGAACCTCAAAACAGCCTGATGAAGTTCAATTTGAAGAAGTGTCAACATTTCATGCATAAAATTAAGATCCCACTTGTTTTCCAGGTGGGAAACTATGTTAAACAACTTTTAAAAACTACCTGACTTGAGGACAGGTAGAATGGATGGGGGTGACTTTAGGGGCAGAGAAGCAGAAGTGGCCAAAAGATGAATCTTGATAGAAGAATAACAGAGGCCAAAAGATAACAACTCACACAAATAAAGAACAAGAAGCCACTAGGACTTGAAAGGGGTCCTGGTCCTTACAGCGGTATCAGCCAGAAAATATCTTCCATTACACATATATGGTTTTATAGTACCAATTTTTTATCTCCTTTAATACCTGCTGTATATCCTCATTAAAATAAAGGTGCCTAAAGACATCAAAACTCATAACTGAAGCAGTAGCAGCAGCTCTGGGAACAGCATCAGCAAAATCATTAGTTACCTGAGAAGCAGACACAATCAAGAAATTTTAAGAAATTTTAACCTCAGAAGTAGGAAGGTTAACAATGAACTTTCTCATGTTCGCAAAAGAAGCCAGCAAAAATTTCAGCATATGAGGGAATGGGATTAGCATAAGATGACTTAAATAAAGATATCACTGCAGGATCTGATACAAAGTTATAGAAGCAAATATTATGTGCCTGATGTGCCTTATATAATCCATCAGATGTCTGGGGAGCAGGGGGGTTTCTGTCATGCATAATGTAAGGTGTTAAGAAGACATCCTTAAAGGCAGACAACGCAGGAGAAACATCTGCAGGTTGAGAAAACCCCAGTTGTAACAAATCATAACACTTCTACTGGGACATAGGGATTTAATTATGTTCCCAGTGAAATAATTCTCTCATTTTGATTGCAGTAACAGAAAAAGAAAAATTTTATGGAGTTAAATCTGAAGAAATAATTTTCTCAGAATCAAATATTCAGCTTGAGAATAATTAACTAAAGAATCACACTCCCTTCCCTACTCATCTGACTGGAAATCGTTGTCAGACTTCAAGAGAAATCTTTTTCTTTTTCTATAAGACTACAGTGGGGAACTGGGATTTAACATATTAAAAGCAGAGAGCAATCCCTTAGCAAATCTCCCCTGGCCACAGTTAAAGAAACAGGAGAAAAAACATTTTTAAATTTCTGCTTTTTTTCCTGCAAGATTCTCTGGAAAAGGACCAAACCAGACAGGAGTACTAGCCCAGAAATCAGGCAGAGTACCTCGGCTAAGTGGTAAACATTCACCTGCTCCTTTCCCCGAGCCCAGTGAAAGCAACTCTACAGTGAAAGAAGTTGTGACAATCTCTCAGTTCTTACTGGCTTCCCGAGGAGCTACACTAGAGTGACCAGGAATAAAAGATGAGTGGTCTGGGGAACCAGTTTTGGCCATAACAGAGTCACCCACCAGCTGCTGAGGCAGTGTTGGAGCCAGCTGCACATCTAAAGACTCCCTAGCAACTTTCTTTTTCTTGTAGTTGAAGGAAACAAGAACCATGGAGACTGACAGTTGCTCCATGTTCTAGCTGGGATGGAAGCCTTGTAAGCAGATAGTGGAGCCTGACTAAGTCTGTGAAGCTTCTGACAGGAAGTTAGCTTTTCTTAGTAAAATATTGTATAAATGACAGTCATAAAAGCACAGCATCTTCTTCCCAAACACTATCTATACAGTAAAATGTAGAAAAGGTTCCGCATCTGTAGCATAGCGGGACAAAGCCTTGACTACGCCCAACAACTCTGGTTCGATTAGTGACTCAGGTACCTGATGAAGTGGCAGGATGGAATGGCCATTAACAACCTTGGGAGGGGGACAGTTCTATGGGCATCTCTGGCAGCTGTCCCTGGTAAAGACTGGAGATGTCACTACAGACAGCATCGGACCCTAGGAGGCACTTAAGTTCAAAGCAGGGCCTAGTACCTTTGGTTGAAGACAGGTGGGTAGAAGGTGGTCAGCAGACATGGCAATGGATGTTAGGCACCAAGTAGGGAGCCATAGGATGCTGCAGAGGGAAGAACCCCCCCCCAAAAAAAATGTAGAAAAAGTGAATAAAAAGTAGATTTTTACAGTTTTCTAAAAAGAATCTTTGCAGAAGTAAAAAGTCCTTCACCGACATGAAAGTTCAATAAAATTACCAATATCTAGTTTAAAAATAAAAGCTTCAAAGGAAAATCAGTTTTTCTTCAAAAAATTAATGTAGTGGAAGATTTTCCCCAGGAGGGTAATTCTCTTCCTAGCCTTGAAATGATTGCCAGCTGACTCTCAGTTCCATGAATCCCAAAGAGGCAAAGTGCTTTGCTGGCAAGAAAGCTGTGAAGTTTTTGGTGCCCAAATTGCCTGTTATACGGTTCTGCTCGAGCCAATACAGTTTGGGCAAGTGGAAGGTGCCCTAAAACTTTAGTTGGTGGTCATGTCCTAGGCAAGGATATAAACCATATAGTTTAGGATTCTGCAACAGTGATCCAAATATTGAATATCTTAGTTTCCCCTGCTGTCATAAACACAACAAACAACCAAGTATATGACATGTAAATGTGCAGGCTAGAGGGATTGTTTTCTTTGTTTGAATCCTGGCCATGCTGAGTTCCTTTTGTATACAGTTACTCTCCTTTTTATGATACTAACGGGCATGAATGCTGCAAAGGTTGATTCTGAACTTTGAGCTCGCTCTCGCTTAGCATGCCAGAGGTATCGGGATTGATGCCTGCATTCTCCATCCTTTTCAGTGTAGAGTGCAATTCACAATTGAGTAATGGAGCCAGGAAAAATAGTCCCTTACCTCTGCAAACTTCATTCACCAAACCACTGACAGCTGGAGCAACTTGGGATAAATATGGCTAGGCTTGTAACAACTCTAGAGCCATTAGCCTAGTAACCTCCTATGAACCTATATCAAGGAAACATGTACCCTATCTCAATGAATGGGATACCACAACACACATATTTTAAGGTGCAAGTATCAGGTTGTTAGTTTAGCTATTTTCTGCATAGCTATATAGTAATAGTTCTCTTTTTGTATGCTCTGTTGTGACAAGGATTTGCCTCTGGATTAATTTGGCAAATGCCAAAATAGAGCTGCTATCTGTGTTAAGGCATGTATTACCTCCCCAGCTGAATATGTTGTTTGGTTACCCCTGATGGTCTTTGCACAAAGACACAAACGGGTGCAACACACAAGTGCACACACACACACACACACACACACACACACACACACACACACACACACACGGTCCTTCCAGTATAAGTGGATTTGTGGTTTAGGGAAGTTAGAAGGCATGGGCAGGGAGAGTAGAACTGTTATGACAGAGCACATGGTTCACTAGAATCTCAGCAAAAGCTGCTAAGTATAGACAGCTAACAACATCCACAACTGACAGACGTTTTTGTCCCCAGGGAAGCAAAGCAAAATAAAAAATAGTAAAGCAATGTAACAGTTACAGTGCAAGAAATGACTGTTGATAGCTGTAGTTTCAGGAACATACTGTCACAAGTGCATTATGTATATTTAAACCCCATCCTTTGGGATAATAAGAAATCCTTTAATTCCCCTTAAATATGTAACAGAGAAAGCATGACAGATGTCCACAAGCGTCTGGAAGATCTCTATTGTTGAACCTGACCTTGGTTAAAATGAGTCCTGTGCACCACAGGCTGTTCATCTTCAGGGGAGGAGAAACATAGGGTGGGTCCACTGGAGACTTTGCACACAAATTTAATCTCAGAAAAGGACAGGCTCTGAATCTCTCCTAAACAGTCTTGTCTGCAATTTGGGCTCTCACAGAACTATCTCCTTCTGCCCGTACTGCATTTATTCCTTATCTCTGTTTACCAACCGCAAGGTCTCTTTCATACAAACTGCAAGGCAGTTCTCTTACTATCAGTCAGCAGCTGATGCCATGGAACAGCCTCAAAGACATGGAGAAAAAAGGGGATCAAAAAGAAACCAAAGCTGTACAAACAATGCAACAGAGAAAGTTAAATTCATAAATCCTAATTCTTAACCCAGCCCACAGGGTACAAACAAGAGCCTTTATATCCTGTCCAAGCAACTCACCGGGCTGAGCAAAAGGGATAGTGAGAAGCCGACAAAAGCCAAACATCAGTCACAAAATCACTGTGACAAACAAAAATGTTTCCTTTTTTTTTTTTTTTGCAGTTTATCAAACAGCCAAGCAGCCTGATTCTTTTAGCAAAATGTTGAATCTGTACCAGCTTAATGATGTCACCTCAAAGGTACTACTTACAGGTTTGTAAATGTTTTCATCAAAACAGCAGTCTAAACAGAATACAAAGAACGAAGCCTGTCACTGAACAGGAGGCAGTCAGTTTACGACTCCAAAGTGGGATATTAAGCCATCTACTTCCACAAGACATAGCAAGAAAAAAGACAATATCAAGTAGTCACTAGTTCCCAAATTCTCTGTGGGCAGAGAGACACCAATTGTGGACAATATAAAATGTGTTACTATTCAGATAAAGTGGGAGAGAATATAAATTCTGGCTAAAACTAATAAATGCATATTTAATTATTTATTCAAAAATCATACCTGCTTTTGCGTGTGACACAGACACATAAAGGTCTGTTTCAAATGTATTTAACTTCAGGAGAAATCAGCACCTGTTCTAACTTCCTATGTCAAAAGGCACAAAAAAGCAAAAAAAAAAATGCCTTCAGCTAACCTTACAAGTTTGCTCTGGATGATGCAATCTTTAAAACACCACACCCACGGATAAAGGAGTTTATTCATGGGGTCCACTGAATTGTCTTATTCACTCTCTCTCTCACTCTCTCTGTATATATATATATATATATATATATATATATATATATATATATATATATACATATATATATTCTAATGCCATTGACTTCTTAAAGTGTGTCATGTGGCTGACAAATGCAGTCCTTTTGTGAGTGACTATAACAGCTAAGCAGACAACATTTTGTAAAGTCTAGTTTTGTTCACAATTTTCAAATTCTAAAAGCACTAGTATAAGTTACTCCTATTGTGCATCTCAATAATACTAAGCATGTCTGCCAAAGTTAAGGAAATTTGCTTCAAATACAAAGTGGATTCTGTTTTGTGATGCAAGATTATGATCTGTTTGGCCAAACTGCATTTTCATTTCCTCCTATGTTTCCAGCACAATGAAGTCTTCACTTGGATACTTTTCTCCAAATGAATTAATGAATTAAATTTATCCTTTCACCAGCTGCCAGGCAGCAGATGGAACCATTTTGGAAGCCTTGCTGAATTCAATCCATAAAACTCATTTCTTAGGATTAGCAGTCCAAAGTTTATTTTAATGTTTATATACGGCTTAGCATTCAGCATTTTGTGATGAGAAAACCTTAATTTCAGCAATCCTCACTCCCCTTTTACAGACATACAAAAAGAAGCAGTTTTTGTGCATGCATGCATGCGTGCGTGCATGCGTGTGTGTGCTTGCGTGCGTGTGTGTGTTGGGGAGGTATTAATTACATAATATTTTATGATGTCATTTGTGGTAGTAAAAACTGAAGAGGTAAGTTAAAACATGGTACACACAGGCTCTATGTTGATCCTTCCCACTAATTTTCTTAATGGTGTACACAGAAAAAAACAGCACCTTTTCTGTACATAAAACATTTAAAATAGTTTCAACTCCTTATGGAGAGGAAAAGCCATTACATTTTGAAAGGTCAGAAACACGAATACTGTTCTCTGTTACAAACTGAACAATGTCTTCAGTGATATTGGTGGAATAAAAACAGAAAACACTATGAGCTCTGTAGTTGTCTTACATCGAGGTACTAATGGTTAGGGTGAATTTGTGCATTTTTTCACTACTGAGGGAAATGCCTGTTTGAATAGTGTTAGGCCATACTACACATATCAATCACACGACAAGCGATAACAAACAATATTTTATACAGATGACATCAAAAGTATGCCCCTCTTCCAAAAGAAACTTATATAAACACACAATGAAACGCAGCAGTCCAGTGTGGTCACATAATATGGAATGCAAAGTTGTAGCACACTTTTTTTGTTACTAGCTCCATTTAAACTCTTCCCCACACTCATGAACAACGGCATCTCTGCAGCTGCAAGCATTCATAAGACCTATCTTCTGTACTGCTTTTTCACTCTTACATATAGTTTAAATTTTCTGAGTTGGAACTCTTGGCTCTGGAAGAATACTGCCCTATCATCTAATACTTCATCCTGGGCAAGGAATGAGAAAGGATGGTGGAAAGATACAACAGCCCAGGGGAAGGCAGATTACCTATCAATACAAGCTGCTGTTCAGAATGCCTTCTTCTTCTGTGTATATTCATGGTCACTTATATTTCTACCTAAATATCCTTCCATTTTTCTCCCTTCCACTGGTAGAATATCACTCTGACTACTAAGCCCCAACCTCCATCAGGGGTTTCAGGACAGCAATTTTTGTTTTTGTTTATCCATCACTCTTCCAAGGAAAGGAAAACAAATCATCAGCCACTCAGCCTTAACTAACTTGGCAGCATCCAGGACTTGTTCCTAACCCCCCCCCTTTGTTACCAGTGGTACAGAATGGTGTCCTATAGCTGTGCCAGATAGGCTGGCTTTGCTGACAGATTTTTTTTTTCTAATGAACTGTCTGAAAGTAAAACAATACTGCATCTAAACTCAAAGCAAATAGTCTACTTACTCATTCCACAGGGGAAAAAAAAGAATCCAAACAACAATAACAGGAAATGACTAGTAACGACTTCAGAATATAAGGATACATTTGTTAAAAGACAATTATTTGGATTAGGCCTTTAAAACTGCACATACAGCCAGCCTGCCAAATTGCATCTAAATTTTAAAAGGCAGTCTGCCTTATTAAAAGTGTGTGCTAGGGAGAAGCAGTTCCAAACTTTTTACGTTTGGGACAGAAAAGTTACTACCTGTACCAAAACAGTTCCAGTGCCTGGCCACAAGTGTTACTGCCATAATATATGCCTCCATTCTTGTGAATGCCATCTACTTCACTATCATTAACTACATACATCACAGATGAAACTAAAGGACTACTTAGGGGGTTTACAATTTGGAATTGTATCTCAGTACACCAGTATATGCCCATTTCCATGGGTGTTTCAATACATTAACATATGCCTCTACTTCTAAGTATGCCATCTGCTTCAGTGCCCAGACAGGTGGAAGCAAACAAGTCCCTATTATTAGAAGACAAACAAACAAACATGCTAGACTCAGTTCCTGTCCACTTTCCACCCATTTATGAAGGAGGACTGATACCATTATTGGCCAATCATAAAAGTTCAATCCATCTACAGAAATAACCTATGAAGGTAGGTTAAGTAACACTGAAACTGGGTATAGAAAAGAGTAGCTCCTGGAAGGAAGACGCTTACAAGATAAAAGTGAAATACTATTTTAAATATAAGAACTGACTATAACACAAATGTACACTGAAAATATTTGTTAATACCTTCAGTGTTACAGCCCTGTAAGTTTACTTAGAAGTGACAAAGAATTGCCTTCTTTTTTTTATTTTGCCTCCACACCTGCTGAATCAAGTTTACCCCCTATATGCCTTGAGCCTATTTACTCTCTTGCTTCTAGTGAGCCCCCTCCCGTAAGGTAAGGCTGATTACAGGGGTCATCATCTAGGCAGTCAGACAGGTTGGTTTACACCCTCACTAGCAACCTGAACTAATGATGTTTCTAATTAAGGTTCTGTACTCTTCCCCTGTAGGTGAAATAAGTACTTATGTAACCACGAGGTGTCTTATCCATTCAATTATCCACAACCCCTTTCTTTCTTTGCCAGACAACCAAGCAGATCGTCAGACGTTTTAACTGGACACTTTGTAACATGCAGATAAAACATTGCATTGTGGCCCAACTTGTAAGCGTACTCTATAATCGTGTGTGTGTGTGTGTGTGTGTGTGTGTGTGTGTGTGTGTGTGTGTGTGAGTGATGGAAGTAAGAGGAGGCTAGAATACTTTTCTTTTTACATTTTTTATTTGGAGCATTTAGCTGCACAGTATGACTTGAATGTGTTCTGTTAAACTTTTTGGGAAGGAAAATCCAAATTTTTAGTATGGTACCATCCAAACAAACAAAGTGCAAATCAAGTAATTAAAAATTTCCAAAGATAACAACAGTCATTGCATTCTACTATACAAGAAACAATAAAAGCACAGTAGTGTACCTAATAATAATAATAATAATAATAACAATGATAATAGTAATTATTTTTCTTCTTACCACTATAATTATTATTTAATAATGTTAAACAGAAAAGGTAGCCAGATACTTTGTTCGAGGTAAAATGACAGTGTTAAATCTACACCTCAATCTACCGCAATATGACAGAGAGGCAGAGACAGAAAGTTAAGTCTGTGTGGATGTGTGTGTGTTACAGAGTGGAAGGTACAAGCATACATTCATCTCTGCTTAGTGAGCAGCACTGCTTGTGATTTGGCTTCCCATCCATACAATTCCATTTCCTGTCAGAATATTTATTAACAGCAAAATGACGTGAACTTTGTTGTAAAGTGCTTTTGATAATTTTGACTGTACTATCTGTTCACTATACAGTCTGTCTGTTACCACTTGCAATACGCCTGTACTATAATGTTATGCAACCATGACTACTGTTACTCATCATTACATGCAAATGCGGCATACTATTTCAAACTTCATTAAGCAATTTAGTCAAGATGGATATTTTTTAACTTCTAACTGAACCTACTGTCCTATCATATCTCCATGAAAATACATAAATTATGCTATTATTAGAAACTGCTGCACTGTTCAAACTTCATTAAATGAACAGCAATTGCCTGTAATGGAGCACCAAAAGACAAGGG